>NW_028280828.1:177500-477500 GCF_059751285.1 Brachycentrus maculatus | reverse complement strand
GTTAGCATTGTGTGACGATGTTCTCCGAGTTATACAATGGTCCAAAGGAGAAAGATTTTTGTCGGTTTTAACGAAAGGTGTCCATAATACCTTCGGAGAAACGGGTCGTAAACCCATCAGCTGTTCCGAAATAAGACATCTACCCGAGGTAAATAATCGAAATAGAGATAAGCTTAGTTTAAATAAAGATCTGAAAAATAATACTTATCGTTCTCGTAATAATATGCATAAATTCAATCCCAACAACCAAATTCGGAATAAGCGCATTTCAGTACATGCCCATATTCAATTTAACAGCCTCCTTATCTCAAAACGAAATCCCTGATAAATGTTAGTCGTTTATTTTTTTATACGAATTTTAACAGTAGGGGTTTGCTTTCACTAATATGTATGTAGTTTGTTTCATAATCTCTTCATATTATTTTCAATTTGAGTTTTACTTGGTAATACCAGTATTTCTTACCAAGTTCACTGTCAAGTAAAATTTAAATTAAAAATGGATAGATATTACCACAAAGTAACTGCCGAATCAATGGATGAAGACTTCATATTATATTAATACTTCATACTATTATTGCAGATTATTTACTTTGAAATAATTGTATTTATAATATTATTTCTATTTTATTTGTATATGTATGTATCAGGGTCTGATTATCACAAAATGAGTTTTGTATAAAACTCGGGAGAATATTAAAGACATGATATTTTTTCAAATAAATAAATTATAATGTCATCTGTTTAAAACCGGTCAATATTTTATACCTCAGGTTAAAATTTTACATTAATATTTTATAACCTGAAAATGTATTTGTAATTCTATTTAATTAAACTAACATGCTTTCTGCTTAGTCAAGAAACCAACGTATCCCGTTAAACTGTATGTAAAATAAAATTGTTTATTTAATATATCGCTCACTCCTTTCAAGAACGTCATAAATCAAAAATCGTCAATTTTCAGTTGTGCATGTTTTCGGAATGCCCAGAAAATGTACCATATCCCAGCAAAAGCGGCATATTTTTAACTTAATATTTGTCCGTTACAAGGCAAAAAGTATTGTTTTTGCATTTTGTAGAAAAGGTATTATTTAATTAAATAGAAAAATAAACTAGTTATTTTTTAAATGGAGAAAAAACCTTCAGGTTTAACCTAAAAATATCTGTTGCACAGTAAAAAGTTCAATAAGTGGCTTGATATTTATTTTTAATATATTGTATTATATTTTTAAATTTTAATAACGTTCTCCTGAAAAATCAAGTTTTTTGATTTATGACGTGCTTGAAAGGAGTGAGCGATATGTGTCCAACAAATACAAAATACAATAAGCTGATGAGTGCATGGCGTGTCTTCCATTGCACAAAGTAAATTTAGAGTTTCAATGAATGTTTGAGAGATAATGAATTTCACTTAGACAATATTTAAAAAAAATCGATTCCCTGTAAATATGACAAAACATCATTGTTATAATATCAATACATGTAGATAAAACGATTAGTCGCATGAATTCAAAAGGAAATATGATGATAACATTATTTGTTTATTAGTGTGATTGAAATCAAGGATATTAGATAAAGTTAATATTTCTTTGTGATTCATTAAGTGGTCTATACATATTACACATTTCGCTCACTCCTTTCAAGAACGTCATAAATCAGAAAACTTGATTTTTCAGGAGAACGTTTTTAAAGTACAAACATAAAATACAGTGTATTAAAAATAAATATCAAGCCACTTATTTAACTTTTTACTGTGCAACAGATCTTTTTAGGTAAAACCTGAATATTTTTTCTCCATTTGAAAAATATTTACCATATTCAATAAAATAATTAAACAATACATTTTCTTCAAAATGCAAAAACAACACTTTCTGCCCTGTAGCGGGTAAATATTAAGTTAAAAATATGCCGCTTTTGCTGGGATATAGTACATTTTCTGGACATTACGAAAACATGCATAACTCAAAATTGACGATTTTTGATTTATGACGTTCTTGAAAGGAGTGAGCGGTTTGTATACAGCTGTTGTACGTTAAAATATTTATTTATTTATTCTCAGAATTTAACTATGTATTTATTTCGTTATCTCTCGCCAGAACCAGTATTAACCAGTTAAGAATGTGCATTTTTACCAGAGTAATTATCATTATGCTAAGACCCGTTATATTTGAGTGATGCTTAAAGATTTAATGCTGTTTTCGTTTCAGAAGTAACGTTCATTATCTGGCGATCTATGGAGATTGATATATAGGTGTATAGCAAATGTTGTGTTGTTTAGCTACAGGTAATATGGTCAGAAGGCGAGTCATAATTGTGTTTACAAAAAGGGTTAATGCTCCTTTCACGAAAGTGATACCAATTAGGAAGTTTTCAAAAATCCTTGTTTTTGGCAATCGCAAATAAATTTGTGCACCGATTGGCGTGATTAGCATTAAATGATGAAATCCGAAAACCGATGTAATTAACGCTTTCTTAAAAGATGTCTTTATTTATTTTGTAAACAAGCATTTAGACTCACTCGAAATATTGGAAATAAAATAAGTAGTCAAATTGTAAGCTGCATAAAAATAGAATATCATTTTTCGAGTGTTTCCCAGTATGTAAAATAATCCGGTTAGGATCTTGCATACACGCAAATAAAAGAGACTTTCCAAAATAAAAGCTTTCTTAATCCAACCATAGATGACTCAAGTAAACTCACACGTACAGTGTCATGAGATTAATGACATACTCGTATGTAGGAGTTCCAAAAAGTAGAGTAGTGTGGTTGTCGATTATGGATAGAATGGTGAATGTTGCACACATGTAAAATGATTACTCAACCAGCCTATGACTGGTCATAAGCCCTGTAAACACCCAGACTTCCATATTCCTCTTCATCTATGTTTATATGTCAAAATTAAAAAAAAATATTACTCCTTATTAGTTTGAGAAAACTCAGATTTGTGAGTATTTGGACAGACACAAAATTTTGGAAATAAATTTCGGTCATTACGTTTAATTTATTGAGCTCCAAAATGTTTACATCATGAAATTTCAAAATGAATCTGGACATCTGGATTGTATTCATATTTGTCAATTTTCCTCCATATTATGACTAAATTAGGGAGTTGTAACGTGTGCAATATAGGCTGAGCAGCTTTTAGCTCCTGTGACGGAAGATTTATGGCCAGCGATTAGGTCCACTAGCGCCAGCATCACTGAAATGCTTTTGTACCGTGCCAAACAAAGTGGTTCTATTATTGGAGAATCTATGCTGTCAGGAATTATTTTATTTGTTGTCGACGCTTTCGTGCGCAAATCCCACCTCTTTGGGATTAGAGTATTATTACCAACTGTGTTACCAGTTCTAAGCCCTTACATAAGTATTTCTATATTCAAATTTGATCGCTGCCTTTGCTATAGAATATGGACATAATTCAACTAAATCTAAAATCAACAAATAAAACTTCATTCCTGTCGAGTTTTCGATTAATTCTTCCTCGTTCAACAAACGATCTACCAATATTCGAGTCATGGTGATCGAATAAAATAATATGCTTAATATACAAATCAAACATATTATTTGATTCATTTATTTTTCTGAAACCGTGTTATAAAAAGCGTGCTGTACAAAAAATATGACACAATTTATACATCCGTGTTATATAAAACCGTGTTATACGAGGAAATTATACGATATAAATGTATAATTTTTCTTTATATTCTCACATTTCAACTAAATATGATCAATAAGCGTTTTAAAAAGTTGACATCTTAACATAGATAAAGAAGAATATGGAAGTCTGGGCATTTACAGGGCTAACGACCGTCATACTTACTCTAAGTATATTATTGCTTCGTGTTGTTGTATACTATTTTTTTGGCAAAGCACCCAAAATTGAGTGATGCACCTTATTTTCATATATTCCCTATTTAAATAACCTTTTTGTTTGTCCGCCTCCGTAGTGTAATGGTCAGCATGCTCGCCTACCGTTATGGAGGTCCCGGGTTCGATTCCCAGGGGGGTTTAATAAATACAAGTGATTTTTTCACTCTAATATTTATTCAATATTACACGGGACTGGTACCTGAAGTGGAGGGCTGATCACCTTTCCTTCATGTGTAATCGATCGAGATAACACTGCCTTTATATGAAGCAGTGCCCTATGCACCATTGGGTTGCGGAAAGGGATTATTATTATTTTGTTTGTAAAATGTTAAAATGTTGAAACATTATATGACCACCGACACTTTTACACATAAGTATGTATGAGGTATACACATATGTAAAATGTAAGAGTGTGTACGTAAGTGTCGCACAAACAAAAGGTGAACGTGCGCGATAGCTCTAAATATCCCAAATCTAAACAATTGTACAAAACAATAAATCAGTCTGAAAGCTGACAAATCACTTAATCACTCTCTCATTTTGGGGGCGTGTTTTTTTTCGGTATTTCAGAAGGAGACTAATATCTGCAAAATGGTGAAGATTTTAAATGAAATATAAATTTGACGACGTTTGCCATAACGTTATTCTTTGCGTGAATTAAGTATTCATGTTGGTAAATTAATTTGTCAGGAGAAAATCTTCCTTGCGTTGCAAAATTTTGTAAGCCCCCTGTATATATAAATGACTGTAAAACGGTTTTTTCGTCGATATTTTTATTTCCTTTATGGTTTGTCCTTTGCTTTGAGGTGGGTATATTTTACGGATGGATATGAGAAAACTTTGTTTTTTTTTTATTTATATTTTTTTATTTATTTACGGTTCACAAACAAAGAAAAACATATTACAATAAACGAAATACAGTGCAATACAAATAGTTTTGATTTTTTTCATCAATTACATGGGAACACAACAAGCTTACAGAAACAATAAAGGTGCAGGTTAAACACATATATAAACAATAGTAATTTGGTGGTAAAAAAAAAGGGTAGCAACAATTAAAAGTAATGAAGTAAGAAAAATAAAAATAAAAATTAGAAGTAAAAATAAAAAGTGAAATTAAACTACGCTACATAAGGTATAAAATTCAAGACTCCACCAGATTGGTGAAATCAATTTGAAATTGATTATAGTAGTAAATTGGTAATAGTCTTCTTGTATTTCTCCGTGCCATCATTAAATATGTCGATGGTCGCATTATCAATATTTTCTAAATTATTATACAATCTTAGCATCCTAGAAATGGAGTTAAAGTGTGCCATATTATTGTTATATACTGGGAGAGAAAATGTGTTGTGCCTCCTTAACCGCCGAGAGGGAACATTCATTGCTATCTTCTCGACACAAAATGCTGAATCAATGTTACCATGGATTATATTATAAAGATACATTAGATACATTTTTAAAGGAATAACCCGCAAAGCGTCTATTTTAGTTGCTTGTCTGCAGTAAGGATAGGGAAGGTAAATGTGAAAAATACATCACAAATGCCCAATTGAAAATAAATCTTTCTTGAATTCATTTTGCAATTGACGGGAATCGAACCCGCGTTGCCAGCTTCACAGTCGAGCGTCTACCTAACTACGCTACAGCGCCTGTCAACAAATACCTTTTATTTATCTTATGTTAACAAATACCTACCTTATATTTTATTCGTTACTACAGCAAATTTTTTGATAAATTATTGTTTATTGTTAAAAATTACATTGAAATAACTAGGTAATAAGTCCCTACATAGTATGTTCAAGTGACTGATAATTGTCGAAACGCAATGTGTTGTATTATTAGTCGCGTCATTTCCGAAAAAAATACCCTCAATTTCTCTAATTCATATTTAAGTACCATACTTGACAGTCATTGGGGTTGATTTTAAACTTTTTTACGTAATTTGCGCTTAGATAATTTTATAAATTTTTAAAACAAATGCTAACCTTTTTATTTTATTCACGTAATCTATTTTTGACCGTATCTAGATTAGAAGGTATTTTACCAGCTGTACACAATCTACACATATTTAACCTGTAATAAGCAACATACACACACACACACACATTTACATGTTTTTGAAATATTTTATTTAACATAGATAATTATATGATTACTGAACATATCGCTCACTCCTTTCAACGTCATAAATCAAAAAACTTGATTTTTCAGGAGAACGTTTTTAAGGTTTAAAAATATAATACAAAGTATTAAAAATAAATATCAAGCCACTTATTGAACTTTTAACTGTGCAACATATCTTTTTAGGTAAAACCTGAAGGTTTTTTCTCAATTTGAAAAATATTTAGTATATTTCAAAAAATAATTAAATAATACCTTTTCTTCAAAATGCAAAAACAACACTTTTTGCCCTGTAGCGGGTAAATATTAAGATAAAAATATGCCGCTTTTGCTGGGATATAGTACATTTTCTGGGCATTCCGAAAACATGCACAGCTGAAAATTTATGATTTTTGATTTATGACGTTCTTGAAAGGAGTGAGCGATATGTACTTATATTTCTATTTTCTTCTTATAAAGTATTCATTATTTTTTGTCGTTTATTAAATGAATATAAAAATCTTCAAACACATATTTTCTCGATATCTTTATAAGCGCTCCAAATTTTGATCGATTACTTGTTTTTTTGCTGAGCTTTACCGGGTAGCATTTGCTATTTGTTAAAAACATTTTTCTATATCTGGCCTAAGATAAGGGTTCGCCCTAGGGGCAGTAAGGCGAACCTAGGGTTTGGTTGAACCTCCGACCCTGTAGGGATAATTGAGTGGTTCAAGGGTACACACACGCAACCCTTGTCCAGAGCCTGCCAGTCGCCACCACCGAGTAAAAATGTCCAACCTGCAACAGCTGGTCATTTTTTGTGCTATTAACATACAGGCACTTTGCAAAGCGAGCCTTTAATTTATTTGCAATATTGAACAATGCATAATAAAAGTGATGTAGGTAGCAAATTATTCAAATGTGTAAAAGGAGCATTATCCGTATTTAATGATGTTTTAAACGCAATATAAAAGGTTTACATCTTTTGATAGTCGCATTTTTCCGTTCGCATTTAGGGATTAATAGTGGTGCAGGTAGATTAGGGATCAGAAACACAGGATCAGGTATTAGATAATTTATAAGCAGCACATGCGTGTATTTCTTTTCTTTGATTGTATGGGAGGGTATGTAATACCCTATATTTGGTCCAAGGACATTTTTATACATGCACTAAAAATCAATTCCCTGAATATATTAACCCAGCTACGTTTATGAGGGTGTGAATAGGAAATAGGAGTAGAGGATAATAGAATGGTTGTTGTAAGTTGTCGATAGGCGAACTGGCGGATGTGACTTTTTTCAAATCATGAATAAGACGAGAAAAATACGGATATATCTATATAAATTCCAATGGCTTTTGTTCCGCATAGGCAGTCATATTAAAACAAAAATGAATTGTGTAACAAATTCTTTTTTAAAAAATCGTTATTTTATTCGGTTTTTCGATTCAGCCTAATGTTAAACGTTTATCACGCCTATCAGTGCACAAATTTGGTTGCGTATTTTGTATTTTTAGCTCCTGATATACATATTTCACAATTCGGCCTACAAAAAGCTAAGCTACAAAGATATATAAACCCAGAAAGGGTAACGAATATCATTCTCTTTCTGTTCTGTTCTCCCGTTCAAATTTGTCAAATATACTTTCTTGATCATTCTCTCATTATCTATTCGCTCCATTAAATATTATCTTTATGTATTATAATAAGTAAATATATGTACATACTTTTATTTGTGCAACAACTTACCCTTGAATCTTCTTTGTCTGCAAATTTTAAATCGCCATTGAGGTGATTTATCACGAGAACGGCCCAATATAAATTGGCCTTATTTATTATTTGTATTTATTCATCGAAAATATTACTTTAAGAATAGAGGTCCTATTAAGGATTCGCGAAGTACCACGTAAACGTTCGATCATTTTTGTCATCAATTCCAGATCGAATTTCGTATTAATATTCCAAAACAGAAGCTTCACCCAATGCGCGATCGGCAAAAGTGGACGCCTTTTTTCCATACGTGGACGGAATACGAAAAAACGTCGGTTACAATTCAGCGTTTTACCCTTCGATATAAGTGCGCTACCATATGGCGACGGTTGATTTATACGTAAAAGTAGCCTTTTTTCTAATGTCGCATTTGTTCCCCGCTTTTTATAGGACTCACCCCGCGGCTTCGTTTGACGCGTATCAGATTAAGGGTGTTATATCTTCATGTAGGTATACATTGAGGTGTACTTTGTACTTTTTGCCCATTGGTAAAAACGCCAGGACATATTTCACTCATGAGAATTCAGCTCTATTCTGTCATTTCTTGATGACACTGTATTTTATATACTAAAACAACAATTATTGTATTAAGTTTTTTACACAAATTGACCAGTGACCGGGTTCCTGATCGAATCCTGATCGAATCCTGATCGATGAAACCCAGTCACTGGTCAAATGTAACAAGTGGAAAAAACTATAAACATTTTTGTCTTTTTATTATAACTTCACTTAAACACACATACACATATATACACAGTCCTAATTATTCTGGAAGAAAACGTTACTAATGTTTTCTACTCTTAAAATTAATTTAATTAATAACTAACTTTATTTGACCACACGTTGGTGTGGCTCAGTGTAGTAAAATGAAAAAAAAGAAACCACATAATTCTAATACTCCTTACAGTGCCTGTGAAACAATAAAATTAGTAAACAATGCATTCAAAACATTGAAAATCTAAGTGATAGCAAGTGAAAAGTAGTTCACTATCCGGCAGAGAAATTTTTAGTATCCTGACGTTAAGTTCAGCAGATGTCGCTGCCATTGGGGTTAGTAAAGCTGTTTTCCGAAATAGCATTTTTTTTTACTAGTCACCTGTAACATTTTAATTTTTAAATTTATAAACACGCGCGTATTCAAATTTAGCGTTGTTTCAAAATTTCAGAGCAATCGGAGAATAACCTTAGGATATTTAAGATTTTGAACAAACGAAGGAGGCGAGGAGTGTATGTCAGGACAGAAGAGTGTGGCGTTCCATCCTCTCTGCGGGGAAACGGCGTGATGGTAGTAGTAGTGACATTTACATTCTTATTTACGTCGATATCCACAAAACATTTTTTTTCTATGGAAAAATATATATTATCTGAATAAAACACTGAAGAAAGTATTTTTATATAGCCTGTCTCTTCACCGTTGAAACGAAAAAGAAATACATAATATATTATAAATACAAATAGAGATAGTAGATAAGAAATGAATACGTAATCATCGTGTGTTAGAAACGCTGTGAAATATGGAAGAAAAAGGATCAAGAGAAAAACCCAACAAAAAGAAACCCATAACCGTGTAAAAAACCTTTTTTGTCATAAATAAGTATTTGTCCTTTTTGCATTAACCTACAAATAGCGTGTATACAGCTTTTTCCCAACTACTGATTTCTTCTGGGAACGTTAAGCCAAGAACGGTCCAACAAGCAAAGATTCCCGATTTAACGCATACAAAAAAGGTCGGTGTTTTGAAACTTGTAAAAATTATCAGTGTCGTATATTCCTCACGCCAGGGATTAAGTTATCGAATTCCGGGAAGGATAAGAGGGATCGAGATGTTATAATATGATAAGAAAGCATATTCAATATTCCGTATCTTGCGATTATTGTGACTCGGACTTGGACAATAACGGCATTTGTAAATAAGCCCTTTTCCCTTTATAATAAATAATATTTCATCTGGCATTATGTCCAAGGTGATATTGAGTTTCTTCAATGAATATAAGACCACCCGTTGTTAACTTCCATTACAAGGCATAATAACCCGATCATAAATTAACATATTTTTATTAAATTTTTCATTCACATCACCAAATTGTAATTTTGAATTTAATCTGTGAGTAAGAGTAATTTGAGATGTATTTACATTATCCTTAAAAATTTTAGTATTTTTAGGGAAGTTCGTAAAGAATTCAATAGAAACTTAATGAAATCTATTCTCTATATTATTCATATTTAAAGCATTTACTTTGTGGTTAGTCATTTTTACTTATTTATTTTTTTACAAAAATATTAATAAATTTGTATATAACCACTCACCGATTCAATGAAATCCACTATTTTAAGGCCAAGTTTATTAATTGGTCTCTTAAATATTATTAAAATTATCTACTTGAAATATTTCTTTCCTTCAAAAATAATATTTTAAAATGTATATGTAAATAACATAATGCTTGTAATCTATTTCTCCATTTTTTGCTGCGAGAAGATTAGCTATAATAAAATATCAGATTATCTGATTTAAACAATGTATTTGTAGATTTTTTTTGACGGAAAACTCAACAGATGTCCAAGAAATACATGTCGGTACTTATTTGTTATTATCTACTTACTACTTCGGTAACCAAGGAAATAACACCTATAAAATACAAAAACCATCCCTAAAATATTACCTGAATAATTTTTGTCAACATTTTTATTTGTAATAAGCTACCACAAAATATATCCCATTGTGACGTTCAAACAGCAAATTGTCAACTTTTAAAAATTATTTAGTAAACATGCATAAAACAATGCAAAAAAACGATTAATAGTAATGAACTGTACAATAAATTAAGCCAAAAAATTAATAAACTTAAAACAGTAACACAGTATATAATTATGTACTTTTTAAAATGCAAAACTTGTATATTACCACTTATTAAGTTTTATTTCATTACACACCACTAGTTTCGAAAAAAAACTGTAATTATGTTACTATAATTCAATTAAAATCAATAAATAATACATTTTATGTATTCTTAAAGTTGAAATTTTTAAATTATGTAATAGCAATTATAGTCGAAATATTACAGGCATATGAAATTCATTTTCCGAATCGTTACGCGTGCTTTTAAAAATATATTTCAATGTTTTTAAATACTTTTCTTTGTGTCATTAAAAGAAATAAAATTTTCAAGCAAATAATATCCTGTTAAACATGTCTTGAAACGCCATATATTTGTATTTTTTTATTCCTGTTTTTTCCACATCAAAATAATTAACTTTTCAAACAAATATATATGTTTTTTCTCTCTTAAATGCAGTTCACCTTTATATGTGTTTCTTATCCAACGTTCGCTAAAACACGTCGGCAACTTCAGATGCACTTCAATACTATTGTTTCGATACCGTCGCCCTCTCGCTCTCGCGGCCTCTTTGTCCCGCGCCGACAAGACATGTGTCTCTCTCCCACTCCCAGGTCCCATTTCGGTTAATGTGTCAGTTTTAATGGGCAGACGGCAGTCTATTATCGGCGGTAATAATGACGTTTATCAGAAATGGCCATTAGGACGTTTTGTTTCTTATAAAAAGGTCCGTTTAATGGGGTATTTATATAATAATTAAGTCAAGCCGGTTTACGATAAAAATGTGACATGTGTGAATTTTTAACGAGAACGTTATTCATAGTTTATCAGTTTGACCAGCGTTATGTAACAGTAAATAAATACATTATTAATGTGGGTTTCTCAAACTGAACTTTTAAAATATTACCTTCGTATTGTTTTTGTATTAGAAAGCTTGCAACACCAGAAAGATGCCGAAGATCGCCTGCATAGACCTCCATGAATAAGTTTCTTAATATGCCTCTTTTTACATACTTCCTTCTTTTGACTTTTTACTTTACATTGTAAAAAAAATATTATATTTCAGGTTGTGGTCCCGTGGTTAGTGTCGCGGAATCTCAAGTCAGAGTTTCGATTCGAACTCAGTCTACCACAATGTGATACCTATTTCTAATAATGAGCCATTTAGGCTCACAGAAAAAGTGCGAAATTGAAATATTTGTGGAAATAATAAAAACACAAATATTTCTCATTATTTTTTTTAATTGTGTATACTCTCACGTTATTTCCATTTATTTTAAATTAAACATCTTTGTAGCCATTTGTGATATTGTCTACAATAATGAGGCTGGCTGATACCATTTCTAATAATTTACCAAAAACATTCGTCCAGCTTTTTATACCAACAATAATATAGGTAAACTGTTGTTCAATTGTAAAGATAAAGAAGATAAATTGAATCATTCTGGTGTTTATAAATTCAATGTTTCAATTTTCCAGCCTTTTACATTGGAAAAATATCCCGTAAATTCTATAACAGAATTGAAGGACATCTAAGATACCTTAGTAATAATACTTTTTGGAATTTGCCAATCACCTTATATCTGAAGACCATAGTTTTAATAAATTAACGGGTAAAGAAATTTTACATGTAAATAAAAATGGTCTTTGTTTAGGTAATCTAGAAAAATAAAAAATAAGTAAGGCAATTCATA
The DNA here is from genome assembly GCF_059751285.1 of Brachycentrus maculatus. Taxonomy (NCBI): domain Eukaryota; kingdom Metazoa; phylum Arthropoda; class Insecta; order Trichoptera; family Brachycentridae; genus Brachycentrus; species Brachycentrus maculatus. The sequence goes on along the minus strand of NW_028280828.1, from coordinate 465,232 downwards.
AAGACTTAAAATATTACCATTGTGATTCATTTTTCTTCATTCTCAAATTTAATTTTTGTATGAATGTCAGACCGTAATTTTAATTTACATTTGACCGGATGGTGGATTGATTATTCCGAAACCGGTAGTCACAAAGTAGTGTTTTTTAAAGTGTTATTATACAATGTGAACGATGAATAATGCAGAGAGTGTAATATTACCATACCATAAAGTTAACAATGTTTTTAATACGCATTATTTTATTCAGATTGATCGAATTAGAAATTGAACCTGTGACGTCAATATGGTATCAACATGAGTTCACCGCATGCCAATGTATGTAAAATTGTGTCTAAAAAGTAAAATAATTTTTAAAAGTAAAATAAGTTGTAAAAAATGTAAGGAAGGATCTTATAGAGGTGTAGATTATATATAGGTCGTTTTGGCTAAAACTCGGTAAAAACCTTTGTTACGAATTTGATCAATTTCGGGAACAGCTTTTAATTAGACATTTTACCACGTTCAAGCGGTTCTCTCTTCTCTTGAGAAGTTGATGATTGATGTTCAAACTTTATTAAACGCTAAACATATCCACTACCTTTGTTGGGATACAATGTGGAATCCACGCGGATAGATATTATTCCACGCTAACGGTTTACGTTTAAGCATGATTTATAAGTTAATTAATTAAGATTTCACATGCAAACCACTTTGATAGTTTAGCCACATACAATATTTAACATATATGTTATATCACGAATTTAAAACCGACGTGAAAAATTTCCGCAAACATATATAATATCTTGAATTTTAAGTCTATGTACGTTCAAAATTTCAGCAAACATATGCTTATCTACAAAATTAACCACATTTTTCGAAAACGAATGTTTTAAGCATATATTATTTATTATTTTTTGACATCTCATCAAGGATAAAGAAGAATATGGAAGTCTGGGCATTTACGACAGCTGACGACAGCCCCGTAAATGCCCAGAGAGTAGTGTAGTTGTCAACCATGTGTAGAATTGGTGAATGTTACACGTGTATAGAGTGATCACTTAACTAAGCCTATGACGGCCGTAAGCCCTGTAAATGTATAGATTTCCATTTTTTTCATCTATTTTGAGATGTCATTAATATAATGTCAGGAAATTAAAACCTAGTCAAAAATTTCCGTAAATAATAGTAAGAATTTGAAATAATGAACATTATATTTTCTTCCATATATTTTAACTTTTTTTTTTTTGAATTACCTAACGTCCAAGTGACTCTGAAATCTAGCTACGGCTTATGCAACACCGTTTATCATGTCCCTACTCAGGCTTCAACTTTAAAAGTTTCATAGCCTATGCCTACTTGTGAGTGGATTTACTCTTTATGTTTAAAGTTACTATAATTTCATGTAATTCATGAGTGAAAATTCTAGGCAAAAACACTCGCGATATATTTTAACGATGTTGTAGGAGTGTATAAATATTTCAAGTGGAATATCACTCCTTAGTTGTCAAGCACACGTCCTTACAATTTCATTCAATACACACATATGTAGATAATAAACACTCAAAATAGTATTTCAATCACGTCATAGTGTTTTCTTTCATGTATTATTTGTACGGTGATATTGATTTTTTTCAATCACAGTTCTTCTGACAGCATAACACATGTCATTGATAATAAATTTCATTGTTGAATTGAAGGCTGACACATTTACATATTATTTTTACAAATTCATTCTCGAACTATCCATCACAAAAAATCGAATAGATCCAAGCATTTTTCAACTGATATTAGTGTTCCAAAGGAATATGGTAAAAATTGTTATATTTCAGAGAATACAGGATTTCCCCATACTAATGTACAGTAGAAGGAAATGTCAACCAACGCCTCCGGACTCACACATATATTATTTAAATTTACATACAAAAATCCATTTCTATAATCAAATTTTATAAAATCTTACTTAAATCCTTTACCATAACTTACATAACGTACATGCAATTATTATTAAAATACAATACTTAAATTCAATTATTTAAATTAATTTTTTTCAGATTTTTTTTTAAACATCTGCCTTTTTGTGTAAATAACACAGAATTTTATCTAGCCAGTCTGGTCGTGTCGGTAACGATGAAATCCGGTAACTGTTCAAATAAAATATATGTGGAAATAAGAATATAGTGATTATATTTATTGTTTCTACATTTACTTTGTGGTAAGCATGGCAAAATTATTAAATGAAACATTTGTTTTTATACCACTTGAGTTTATTTATATCATAAATAAACTCAAGTGGTATTAAAACAAGAGTTTTATTTAATAATTTAAAGAATACATTTGTTATTTTATTTATTTAATTTATTGATTCGGCAGTCACTTTGTGGTAAAATCTATCAATTTTTTATTTAAGGTTTACGGTGTTTGAAAATATAGCGAAATGCACCGAAACACGTGTCACAATAGATTTTAAGAAATAGAGGTATTTACCAAGTAAAACATAAAATTAAAATTGTTATTTTATTATACGATATACAATGTAGTTCCGTCAACAAATTTTACCAAGTATATTTAATAAAAAATGTTATTTTATTATACGATATAAAATGTAGTTCCGTCAATAAATTTTACCAAGCAAAACATATAATAAAAATTGTTATTTTATTATACGATATAAAATGTAGTTCCACCAATAAATGTGAGTGCAAAACTTAAATGTAAGAATTGTCTTATGAAAATGGAAAGAGTACGCGATGGGATATGGTAATTAGTGCCCGAACTTTCTCTTTAATCGCATCTAAACATCTATACAGTAATACAAACCTTTGCAGCTCCTATAAATTTAAAGTGGCTTTTCGACTTTCCTCGTAATCGTCCATTTATCTTACAAAGAGCTGTTTCTGTATATTGCCCGGACCAGTTTATAGTAAGTATTTAACTCTGGAATCCTGCAGCTTCCTTATTTTAGCAACATTATAAATCTGGAAGATTTAATATACCGGGCTTTCAATCATCTCGAAGCTAACTCGCTTTGTGAGAAAGGGAATGAAAAATATTCCTCTAGAAACAGCGTAATCGTTTTGTTTCGGATACGATCTATTTCATAAAGTTGGTATTCTGGTATAAATTACCTCCCTGGCAGGTTCGGCCGTCCGATGGGGGTTTGTAGCTCCTGAAAACCCCATAAATTTAATTCATGAAAATTTAAACACAGTGGCTGTAGCGAAAGCAAATGCAGTTGCGGGGATGGGGAAAGAATAATAAAGTCTCATTTATTATCTCCGAACCGGGTATTGTCGTTAGCGGGAAATGCGAGATGTAGAATTTCATAACGCGGAACGCTGCAGTATCGGTTCACGCTTGGACCACTGAATTTTCGCTACGTGTGGCGGATCCCAGCGTCTCAGTTGTAACTAACTTTAACTGATAATAAAACCACTTAGCGAAGGTACTCGGTACTAAAGCTAAGCATTCCTTAAAATAATTTATATTATATATCTGGGTACTATATGTATAAGATTAAGATTTTTGGTCTCTCAACTACCACCTACTGGACTGTTAATATGTTTTTTTTCTCATAAAAAATAAATTGATGGAATGATTTTTTGGTTCACTCAGACTGACATACGTATGTGAATTATAATAAAACGGCAAACGAACAAAACTTTGAATGTATTCAAATATTTTTATACAATACTGGATATTAATCGACAAATCTTCGAAAAATAATAATAAATACAAATTCAGTAAATGACCACTAAAATTTGAAAATGTAATACGAACCATGAAGCGTCAAATATAATAATTATAATATTATATTTGTGTACCATGGCTGTTCAATCATAGGTAAAATGGCGAATGTTGCACACTGTATGAAGTAATCACTTAAACCACCCAATACGGTATTTTTAAATTGTATACAGAACAAAAACGTACATTTTTAGTGTATATGCGGGGGACACAATATTTATATTATAAATACATAATTTTAACCACAATTTGATTAATCAATTCATTGCATTTCAATGATAACTCACAAGTTATTTCATTAGGTACATAGATAGGCGGAAGTGTCAAGTTTAGTAGTTTTTTTGTGTCGCGTATTCAAGTTGAAGAGAAATGCTGACGTCCTTATCTTCTCTCGGGCAGAATTAATGATAATTGCAAGCACGTCGCTCCTTTATTCACAGCAAAACGGGCATACTGACTATTTTAGATAGCGAGACATTAAAATAATAAGCTCTATGGCTGATACTTGTACATAAACCTTCCAAGGGAGTGAAGCGTAAGGCGGAAGGCTGTATTCTACCAAGGGCGGAGAAATCGTTACTACGGCTCGCCTCGTAAATAATCTGTTTACTTTACATTTGGCTGGTATTTATTTTTTCTGCTGGTAAGCTTAACGATTCGCGAAATCCTCCTTTGTCGAGTTGGCGTACCGTGTAATTATTAGAACCGTGATTGGGGCGGGGAAGATTGTTCAGGATTACTTATATAAACATTACTACAGTGGCCGTCTTAGCTGGTTAAAGAAAGAGCAGTGTAACTGATATCAATAATAAGGTAGAAGAAAAGAAAGACAATTTTCGGTATGCCCTATGTGCCCATACCACAAATGGTATGGCCACGTAGGACATCGAGAACCGAAGCGCCCTTGAGGTATTATTTTACGAAAATGGAGCTATATAAGTTATCCAAATTTATTATTATTATTGATAATATTTTAGACCAGGCGATCGCCATGGATCTTTCTTGAAAAACATCTAGAGATAGACCATAAAAATCATGAATGCCATAGAAAGAAAGCATAATTCCATATTCGTCTATGCCAGTGTTCCTCAAACTTTTTCTTTTCAAGGTACACCTTCCAAATTAAGAAATTTCAGAGGTGAATATTAACCATATTATGGTAACATATTCCACAAATTATGTTAAAAGCCGAATGTGAGCACAGGCAATCAAAATTTGGAGCAATTGTGTTATTTTCACAAAACTAGACTTCGCGGCACACAAACTAATCACCAAGGTACAAAATTATAAAACTTTTTTTTTTTACAAAAATGTTAATAATATTAGTATATAACCACTCACCGAGATTTTTATGTCTACCGGTAGCATAATAATCTCGGTGAGTGGTTATATACTAATATTAAAAACATTTTTGTAAAAAAATAAATATGTTTAAATGACTAACCACAAAGTAAATGCTTTAAATATGAATAATATTGGGAATAAAATTATAGAGATTTATATGAACAAAATACACATTGCAACAATAACTGTCCGCTGTTGGCTGTCTCTATCTCGGTGGGGTGACCAACTTTATACAACTCTTTTGTCCCAAGTCGAGAATCTACTTATGTACTTGTTTCTTTAGATTATTGCTTTTTACTTGCTTTAATGTTTCATGTAATGAAACACTCTCCTTACCATCCATTGTTTATTTATAACCATACCACAAAGTTATCAATGCTTTTAATGTACAAAATATTTCATGTAATCTTCAAGATTCATTGCCTTATCTATGGAAATGTACGCAAAGTTTAGCCGAATTACTGAACAGGGGAATATTGTGTCTGTTGACTGATGTTCAAAGATAAAATGCCGTATTTAGCTCTATCAACACGTGCTACGTCCTGCCTGCTGCTGTCTGTGTCCGGACTCGTGTGACACACTGGGAAACATTGTCCCAATTTTATCTCTAAAATTATTTTTTGCTGAACAAAATCGGTCGGATTTAGCGAATGTTATAACATATGCGCATATATAATATTGAGAAATTGGTGTTTTAATGTAATACAATGAAGGTTTAAATATTTTTCAACTTCTGTAGTGCAATAATTTGAATGTTTTATTCAAAACATTTTTATGTTTGTCTATATTTTTCAAAAATCTGTATTTTTTCCATTCATATAATTGACATGTTCTTTCCTATGTGATTTCTCGGCACCATCTATAATAAATTTGAGTAAGCTTTTTACTTGTCCGCCTCCGTAGTGTAATGGTCAGCATGCTCGGCTACCGTTCTGGAGGTCCCGGGTTCGATTCCCAAGGAGGGTAAAATAAATATTAGTGATTTATTTCACTGTCATATTTATTCAATATTACCCTGGACTGGTACCTGAAGCGGAGGGCTTATCACCTTTCCTTCATGTGTAAACAATCAAGATAACACTGCGTTTATATGACGCAGTGCCCTATGCACCATTGGGGTGCGGATAAGGGTTTTATTATTAATATTTTACTAAGCAGAGACCCTTATGTGAATGTATGCAAGATTCTTCTCGAATTATTCGTGAACACGGATATGGACACAACCAAATATGCTGCGATTGAAATAATTCCTCAAATTATAACATTCATAAAAAAAATTAAATTATGGTATCCCAGTGTGTGAAATATTTTTGTTATTTATTTATTCATACATATTAGATATATAAGTCACAAGTGTAATATTCCCCAGTAATTTACATTAAAATAATAGTCGAATCTAGCATACATTTTAATAAGATTCTATGCCTACCTTTCTTAATCCAACCATAGATGGCTACAGTGAACTCATGTTAAGCGTCATGAGATTTAAGATAAATGTAGAAGTTCCGAAAAATTTAGTAGTGTGGTTGTCGATCATGTGAAGAATGGTGAATGTAACTCATGTATACCGTAAAGTGGTCACTTATAATGCCTATGATGAGTCGTTAAATACCCAGACTTTTATATACTTCTTCATTTGTGTAAAATCTCAAAATGCATGTTTTTTATAATGATGTATATATTTATAATAAAAAAACGAGATATTGGGATAGATTACACACCCTCAATCTTATTGAAAGAACATGTTATCATGTTTTGTTTATTCAAAGTCAATATTATTATAAATTGCCTGGTAAAGTTTCCTCCATATTCGTTCAACTCCGAATTATTTATGACATTATGCACTTTATCATACTTGGCAAACACACAACGGACATCTTTCTTGCGGGAAATAGCCCAGCTTTCTCCTCCTCTGTTATTTGTCAGTCACTATCATACGTACATATTATGTAGATTTATGTATTCTAAGAACTGCAATTCATTTGAAATACTAGCTAAGGAAAACATTACAGCGCTAGGTAATTTCAGTATAATTTTATTTATAGGTGTTTCTAAGAGCATGCTGTAATATATGTATAAGTTAATGGAAAAAAACTGGTTAAAAATTAAGAAATACTGCGATTTTAAAAGGGTTCTCAGTTAGTTAAAAAGTTTGTGCTTTTATTAATACCCTTTTTCTTTTGCATCACTTAATAAATTAGATTATTGTAAATATTTTTGAAAACATTTTGAGTGTGTCCAAATACTTGTTCACAAAATCTGGATTATCTCCAATTACAGGAGTTATTTTCATATTATTTTTTGACATCTCATCAAAGATGAAGAAGAATATGGAAGTCTGGGCATTTACGGGGCTGGCGACCCGATTAGATTTTGTGAACAAGTATTTGGACACACTCAAAACGTTGTATGTAAATACATAGTATGATCAACGACATACCCATAGACGTGTATAGGTTTAATCATGCGTGCTTTTTGCGTACATTCGCAATTATGCCCGCCGGAGTGAGATAGCATCTGCGTCTGTGGCATTGCGTTAAACTCGTTGAAAAAATTCCCACATCCGCTCAATGGGACGATAAAATGAGAACATTTACGGAAATTACCCAATCCATCAACGACCCTTTAGATCTACCATCTTGAACAGCAATGAAGACAGAATATCGTTAAAAGACGAAGGGTTTAAATGCTCCTTTTTATGTACCAATCGTTCGCGTTCCGTATGTACCATATTAGCACGAAATCCGATATATATTCTTCAAATGATTTCTCCAATACTATCCATAAGTTTTTGATAGTTTAAGAAGTGAATTAATCGCAAATTTTAATCTGGATTATCTCCAATTATAGGAGATATTTTTCGTATTATTAATAATAGTATGAAAAATAACTCGTATAGTTGGAATATTCCAGATTTGTGAACAAGAATTCGGACACACTCAAATTGTTGAAAATAAATTAACTGGTTAAATTTTAAGCTAAAATAATAAAATTGAAAACGATATTTTCTAGCGTTTCTCGTGTATGTGATAATAATCCAGACTTCGGGACTCACATACTAATAAAAGAGTTTCTGCTAAAAAAAAGCTTCTTTTCATCTCATAGATGTCTCTAGTGAAGTTCTAGTGATTCAAGAACAATGTTTCAAAATTGGTTCATATAAGTATATAAAACTTCCAAGAATTTGAGTAGCGTGATTGTCAATAATGGGTAGAATTGGTGAATGTTACACGTGTGTAAAGTGATCACCTAAACCAGCGTATGACGGTCGTCAGCCCCGTGAACGCCTAGGTTTCCATATTCTTCTTCATCTTTGATGAGAGGTTAAAAAATAATATGTATTTACATTATTCTGTCGTTTTGCCTAGTAAACTGGTCGCCACATAAGAATACTTAAGAAATCATTTGTGTTATATGCAAGCATGTAAATGTAGAAGTAAAATCATGTGTTTTGATTGGCTGCACAGCTGTTTTATACGGTGACCATGTCTGAAGTTTTGAAGTTGGGACAAGAAAGGGATTTGTCTGGACAAACCAAGGAACTCGTGTTAAATGTTTATAAAAATATTTAGAATAATTGATGGAGGTAAAAATCAAATTTTAATATTAATTTAATTAATGAAGTAAAAATAGAATTTTAAGTATATTTAGTAATGCAAATATTTTTTTAAAGTTATTAAAAAAATATACTGAACATTTATACATTGTGATATTAATAATAATTTATATTTCTATTTATAATTATATATTAAGAATAAAACTTTTAAATTCAAATATTTTGTTGAAGTGTGTTCCTTTCCCTTGAATCTATACTTATATCTGCGTTTTCATATTAAACGGACTAAAAACCAGACGTCTATTACACTACTGCATTATTATTCTGGTGCCTATGTTCAAATCAAAACTTACAGTAAATAATGATAAAAATAATATTTTTTATGGTCACCCTATGAGAGATTTGCATCGTTAACTGGCGACAACTCTACGCAAAAAACACGCATGATTAAACCTATACACGCCTCTGGGTATATCTAGTTGATCCAACTAAGTATTTACGTTATTCTGTCGTTGATGTTTGCCTAGTACTCGAAAGTAAAATAAATATGGGATTAGTTTCCTGACCACTAGAGACGAGAGACAAGGCCCGATGTTGATATTGGTTACGACACATACTTGGGAAAAGAAATCATAAATTATTATACCCACTTCAGTTACCTGTTCTACGTTAGAACGGGTCCTGTTCCAGATAAATATTGACTCTATGATCAACGATCCATAAATATTTGTACCTTACTGTTGTATTTAAATAGGATTAATTATCTATTTATTGACTTGGCTTTTGTTTTGTAGACCTCCATACCTACTTTAAATATAGTAAAAATTAAAAAAAAAAACACTTGTTTTTTACCACTTGAACTATATTTTTGTTATAACGACTAGTTTCGGAAGCTATGCTTCCAACTTCAGGTCTAAATATAAACAATAAAAAACACGTTTTTCTTTTATAATTTCTTAATGTCTTACTACAAACTGAATTTCGAAACAATAAATAAAATACCGTAAAGTGGGTATACATTGCACCAAAATACTGCATTTTTTCAAAAAATTGTCTATTCAGATCAGGTTTTTTACTTTTTCTGAGGTTTCAACTATTGCAATGTAATAACACATATACCTGTAACATGTCTGATACATTTTTAAATTTTTATCTATTTTGCCTGTATTTTTTTTCATATTTATATTTTGGTGCAAAGTATCCCGGGGTAAAGTACAACTTTGCACCATGATATTTTCTCTACACTTTTCGTACTAGAATCCAAATTGATGCAAAGTAAAGGCTATCCTAAAAGTTTCGTTGCACTTTATGAAGGGTTTTGGCTCACAGTTCGCTAAATGCAGATTATAATATTGTATAATTATGGAAAAATAAGACACTTGATAGAAATTTAAAAAAAATATATTGAAAAATCTAACAAAAATGATCTTTTTTTCCAATACTGAAGGTTCAAAATTATATAAAATAAAAGGTGGATATTAAAACATATCGTACTACATAGGTAATAGGAATTAAAATTAAATTAGGTCTAAATATGGTCAAGTTCCGGGACGGTAAAGAAACCTCTTTTGGATTGCTATTTCGGTTCTTTTATGGAACCCACTACATCCTTCCAAGAATATTGAAGAAAGTCATCCTTCATCGGCCACTTCCACGATTTGAGACTCTCCTGTATAGATTTAACAGCTCTGTCTTTCTTTATTTCCAAAATCTGTGCCGGAAATTTTTCTCCTTCATAATGAAATACAACATATTCTCCCACCTTCTTTTTTACTGGTCCTAATGAAACGGAAGAACAAATACGATAACTGGTTTCAGTCATCGTTTTTGTTCTTCTCCCTCTTCCTCAAAGCTTCCGTGTGAACTATTATCAGTTAATGCTAAATATGCTGGAAGTTTCGATGCGGAAGATGGGATCATTGATGTAGTTGATTCAGGTGGCATTTGTGTCTCGTCAACGTTCATTTCGACATTTGGATCGTGAGCAATGCTCTTACCTGGTTCTATCGGTATCGTTTTCCTGCGTTTTAAGACTGAATTCTTTGGGTTGAATCTGTTTTCTTCCAAAAACTGTTGAAAACTCTGGCGCACGTCATCGTCATACGCTTTTAATGGCAACCGATTAAGCAACTGACTAGTTTCAGCAACAGTCAAATTTTATGTCTTTGCAAAAATGATCTTATCCATTCAGAGCCTGGTACGTTGTTCTTGAATATTCGTATTCTTCTGCCAAATCTATCCAAATAGGCTATAAGAATGTAGCGAATGTTAAAAACACTCACTGGGAAACCGTACTCACTCATGTCTACTATGCAGTTTACGAAGGATTGCTCTTCGCCCTTGTCACATATCGGAGGTCCTTTGAGCTTATAGTTAATCGTCCTTCTGGGGATTTTGAATTTTTTTCAGCCTTTCTTTGACTGATTGTACCATTTCGAATGGCCTCCAAACACTGCTCCACTCTCTTCGGTGTAAAATCGCAGTATCGTCTGGCATAAGGCCGCTATTTGTGTGTTCTTGAGATTTTTGAAAAAAATATACCATCAGGAATTAAGTAAGTACACAAAACCTATAGATATTTAGCAAAAATGTCAAGTTGTATTAGCCGTTTTAAGACTTTTCATCAAATTAATTAACTATGGCCTTTTGTGGATACTTTGCACCTGGTGCAATGTTACCCCAAATGTGGTCAATACAAATCAGTTCTTAAAAAAATATTATTTTTACATAAACTTGACAACGTAACTAAAAAATACAGCATTTGAGAAAAGCAGGGCTTACCTACCTACGATTTAGAGACCACTCACTTATTGTAACTTGTTTCAGTATACTGATTACACTGGATTTTTTCGGACACAATTTTCAGACAGAAAACTTTCTTTACATTCGGACAGGAAAAACGCATTGAAGCAATAGCGATCGACTGTTACTTCTGTAAACCAAAAAGTAGATTGAAGGGCCATCTATCAGAAACAAAAGAAAGTAGAACGAAAAATGACATGTATCAGAGATGACCAGCTCCACAATTTCTTTACAGAAGGTGGTGCAAAGTATCACCCATGGTGCAAAGTATACCCACTTTACGGTACTTTAAATATTATATTTAAATCAGACACTGATTTGAGTCTTCTAAAACATTTATTTTGTTTTATAAAAATATTTAAAAAAATGCTATCTTATGCTATAAAACATTAATTATCTCTCAATACACATGTCAATAAATCCTCATGTTATTTATTGTTTCGGCATTCACTTTGTGGAAAAACATGATTAAATTATAAATAAAACATTTGTTTTTTAACATTTGCGATACTCAAGTGGTAAAAACAAGCGTTTTATTTAAAATTCAATAAGTAAGGATTACTTTATTGTACATTTTCCCAAAATATAAATATAACTAACTAACTAACTAACTAACCATCACGCCGCTTCCCCGCAGGGGTAGGCAGAGAAAATAGAACGCCACACCACTCTGTCTTTGCAAACATTCTTCGCCTCTTCCACGTTCATGCATCTCCTCATTACATACCCACCGATTATTACGACTCCTAACCTTATTTCTTATTACTTTATTTAAAAAATAATATATATATATATATATATATATATATATATATATATATATATATATATATATATATATATATATGTATATATATATATAAATATATATATATATATTTATATATATATATATATATATATATATATATATATATATATATATATATATATATATATATATATATATATGTATATATATATATATATATATATATATATATATATATTTATATATATATATATATATATATATATATATATATATATATATATATATATATATATATATATATATATATATATATATATATATATATATATATATATATATATATATATATATATATATATATATATATATATATATATATATATATATATATATATATATATATATATATATATATATATATATATATATATATATATATATATATATATATATATATATATATATATATATATATATATATATATATATATATATATATATATATATATATATATATATATATATATATATATATATATATATATATATAAATATATATATGTAAGAACACAAAGCCTTACCCTTGACTTTTGGTTTTTTACCATAATTATAATTATTTTATATTTGATACTTGATAGGATTAATTATTCATAAGGTTTGAAAACGCCATCATTTGTACCTTTAATATTTAAATCAAACACTGATTTGAATCTACTAAAATTTTCATTTTATTTGTAAAACAAACAAAAAAATCTATGACAATAGTTTAGACTAGTTAGGGCAATTTAGAAGTAATTAACATAAAAACAATCATAAGTTTGAAATTGACCTAACAAGGCGAAACAATTATTGAAACAAGTTTTGTTTTTTTGTGTTTTAAAAATAAAATAAACATTTAAGTAGGCTCAAATCGGCGAAAAATCGTTTTATTAACAAAAAATATCTTTAGTTTTTGGTGTAACTTTAATCAATCTGTTATACGGTCACGTGTATTTTACCTACAGAACTTAAGAGCTTTGTACTTAAAGTAGTTAAGCGAGTAATCTTTATCATGTTGAAAAACGATAGATTTTAAAGCTAATATCGCTTTTAAGTTTCATTAATATTAAAATTTAAGTATGGAAAACGTTTTCTTTATACTTGTTTCATTTGCGAGACTTTCTCAGTAAAAGCTCTCTAAATTATTAATTTTGCCAAATTGATTGATTACATTATTTTATAAATCTATGAATAAGCGAAATTTTCGAATTAAGTTAAGTACTTTGAGCTTTCTGAGATAAATGCTCTGTTTTTTTTGTAATCAATTTTGCTACAACATTTCTTACGACTTTTTATTTTTAGATGTGATTTTTTTAAATGGAAAAATATACTTTGTGTACAATATGTTTTATTTAAAGTTGTTTGAATAAAAAATAAAGTATTTTCTGAATTACGAGTACACATATTTATGTGTTTTGTTTTCTTTTTATTTCAATGTTGATTAGTGATAGTCTAGATGTTACGTAATGTGTATTTAAAAAATCTGTTTTTTTAGTTGATATTTTTAATATTTAAAGCATTTACTTTGCGGTTAGTCATTTTTACTTTTTTATAATTAACAAAAATGTAAGTAATATTAGTATATATCCACTCAACGAGATATTTGTCTACAGGTTTCAAGACGTACCCGTTTCTTCGTTAGGACAATCACTACAACAGCATGCAAACAATACTACACGTCACTATCATACCACCATTCACACATACTTACAACTGCACAAATGTTAATCACATGCGAATTTTGTTATATTTTGGTTTTTATTTTTAATTCAATACCAGTTCTTTTAAAATTTATTTAATACCTATTTTGGTTGATATTTTTATTTCAAAACCATGTGCTACAAATTTATCAAAATTAAGCCTAGGTGAGCAGATCGGTTCCCCCTTATAACGCGACTGTAAGGTGATCTGAAATATGTCTTTAGTCTTGATATCTAGTATTTTTTGTCTTGTCCATGCATGCACTTTTATCCCACGGAACCCCTCAATTTATGTCCCAAAATAATTATAGAGCATTTATAGAAAATGATCCCCCCGTAAATAGTAGCTACCCGAAATATAAAAGGTTCAAATCGAATGGTTTAAACAGATAATGTGTACCACCCGTATTTTTTCTTAAATTATCCATATTATAATACATTTGAAAAGCGGTTAAACATTCAAAAGGCTCCTTACATTACCTCATCTGCTTATTTTTTTCGTTTTGAATTTTAAGTAGTATACAAAATAAACCTAACATAAAATTTATATTTATGAAGAACTTCAATATTATGTATAATATTTGCTCAAAAGAATTTATGTATCTCAAGAATTATCTACGTATATATTTTTTTAAGTATTTGTTCAAAATATACATTTTTCTTTAATACGCCAATGGAAAATAAGTTTTTTTCCATTTTACGGTTCCTGCGCATAGAAATATGGGCATAATATTTGAAATGTAAAAAAAACTGATCTTCGTTTAGATTTAGATAAACTTGACAAATTAGAAATAAGTTAAGTAATAAATTAAGATTTACTCATATTATATAACCGATTAAAATAAGCCTTAAGTCCACGTTTTAAAATAATATCATTGTGATTCCTTTATCTTCTCTCCCTCTCTTTCATAACAAAGTAAAGGATGAATGACTAGGGGAGTGTTATATTATTTCTAGTAAACAAAAAAGTTGATAATGCTTTTAAAATACATAATAGTCGAAATATTTTTCATAAAATTTTTAATTAAAATTTTATTTGTTAAATGCCGCTTTTTCTTCAAATCTTTTTTTTCTTCATTCCGCATCATTTTTAAACACCGTATTTCATAACTTTGAGATATGCACAGTAACATTGTATGTATATATGGAACTTACGAATTATTTACCTGTATCAGAAGAGTACGAAGAATCGAATAAAATCTGTTCCCAGTTTTTTAGTATCGCTTTCATGATCCTGTTTTGAAGGGAGCCTTTAATTTCTAACATGAACGAAGTGAACCGAAAACGATTTCTTCGACGTTTATCATAATGATCGGATTCGGTTTTTTATATCACTATCATCATAAAACTGACCGACGCCTCTACCTGCATTTTAGTAGCAAAAAGCGTGTTCCGTCTGCCCCGATACTGTAGTTATGTTCACTTTACGAAGGTTCACTTACGTTTACGAAGGAACATTTCACTTCTCTGCACTAAGTGTTATAGGCCTTAGGTTAATGTCAGTTACTCGGTTGCTGTAACCAACATATTTATAAGTCTACAAATAACTGTGCTTCTATCTGTAGTTTTCTCTCTCTCTCTCTCTCTCTATTCATATATACACACACACACACACACACACACATATATATATATATATATATATATATATATATATATATATATATATATATATATATATATATATATATATATATATATATATATATATATATATAATATATATATATATATATATATATATATATATATATATATATATATATATATATATATATATAAAAATATATATATTATATGTATATATATATATATATATATATATATATATATATATATATATATATATATATATATATATATATATATATATATATATATATATATATATATATATATATATATATGTATATATATATATATATATATATATATATATATATATATATATATATATAACCAACATGTGCTGTAACCAACATATTTATAAGTCTACAAATACACACACACACACACACACATATATATATATATATATATATATATATATATATATATATATATATATATATATATATATCACGTCATAAGACTGGTGGGAGGCTGGACAAAATTCACACCAAAGGTTATTTATATACACAACAGGGCAGGGGTTGAAAACCATGGTTTCATATGTATTTTTTAAACTAAATGAATTTAAATTTAACTGACATTTATGAATTTGGTATCGATTTTTTAGAACAACAACATAATGATTTCAATATAAAAATTTAAAACTTGTATGATATAATTTTTGAGTAGACATTGTCACAATCAATGTAGACACGACTAGTTTCAAGAGCTTAGGTTGTTCTCATCAGCAGTCAAAAATATAATTAGTGTGTATTTTCACGTTCTGATGTCAACATCTGTAGTTATCGAAACTAGTCGCGTTTACATTGAACTCAAAAATTGTCTCATACAAGTTTTAAGCATGAAATCAAATATCATAAATGGCAAATGTAATATTTTTTCAAATGTGATCAAAAATATTTAGAAATGATAATAAATATGACTATTTCTGGTAATGTAACCACGTATACCACGTTATGTTTTCCCGTTTCTATTTGAAAATATCTTTTTACCAAGTACATTGGCAACCTTAGGCCGTTACTCGGATCTAGATAGATGTTTTATGAACGCAGTAAACTTTTATACCTTTTACTGAATTGAAATAAGAATTTTATCTTTTGTAATGCCTATTGATATTTTGTTCATGATCAAGTATGAAAAACGCTGTCTCCATTGGAAATTATTTACTCATATTTTTTATTACTCTCCTTAAAAAAAACCCGTTTACATATATACGTAAACATGATTAAACATGAAATATTGTCTCTTTATCTTCAGTAATTAGTAAAAATTATAATTCTTCTAAAAAAAATACGAAATTCATCAATTATAACATACATTTAAAACATCTACTTTATTTTGTACTATATGCTAAAAAATATTTGAATATGAAAAAAACACTTGTATCACTTTTGAGTTTATTAGTGTAAAAATGACTAGTTTCGAGAACATTTGTAGTTCCCGGAACTCAAAAAAGTTAAAAAATTTAATATTTAAAACATATATCAAATAAAATAAAATATTTTCAATTGTCTTTTAGTTTTATCATTCAAGGTATTTAGTCTGTTAAATTATACTAAAACTCTCATTTTGTTATTCTCAAATAATATTCCATGAGCCAAGTTAGAAGATTTTCACTGAGTATTGAAATTGAGTACTCAATGGCTCAGAAAATTCATTTGCATTTAATTGTTGGCTGGAATATATTTACTTGGTATTTATTTATGACTTACTTAATATGATAATTAGTGCTGCACACTTGATTGCATTCTTCTTTCAGAGTCTTCTACCCTCTGACTATTTAAATGGTCTGAGGGTAGAAGACTCTGCTGAATATACTTATGATTTTACACCTGTACATTTTAAATTGAGTTATTTATTATATTGCTATAAAACTTTTTAAAATGTATTAAACGTCATGATTTATTATATTATCAGTGCATACACAGTACTTTTGAAATTAATGCAATATGCATGTCCTATAATGAGCAGAATGGTGAACGTAAAACAAGTTTATTAAGTGATCACTTAACCTAGCTTAAGTGCCAGGTTATAAGCCCTGGAAGAACCTGATTTTTATTTTTCTTCGTATAAAAACAATAGATGCTTCTAACAAATGAGACACCTAAATATATATTGACATATCATCCGTAGGGAGATAAATCTATTTTGATCTATTTTAATTCAAACTAGATAAATCTAGTTTGAGTAAAATAAAAAGTTATACCAATAACAAATACATTAATTGTATTTACACTTATAACTGCAAGATAAAAACAGCTGTAAAAACGAGATAAGTATTTTTTTTTAAACTTATACACAGATAAATTTCAAAACACATCAAAGTAACTTGTTATTTTGAATGAAAAAAAAATGATGATAAAATTATCGGCACCATTTGGATTTGATTGAAGTATAAAGGTCGTCGAATTGCCAATGTGTGGCGTGTATGTTTTGTTGTGTTATTCATTTTATCGGTTAACGTTGAATCGCCCGCTGAAACTCACCTTTAGCCTCTCTTATTAGGACTGACAGCTCCTATTCAATAAAAGGCAAGAGTCAAATGTTATCTCCACTCGTTCCTTTCATCTGCGGAACTGTTACTTTCAATTCTATACGCGGTGGCTAATTTCATCATCGAATAGCACCATATATAATACATTCATACTTTTTTATACATGACCATTTTGAATTGAACACATTCGTAAATATTAAGTAATTTAACTTTATGAACTCATTAATTAAAAATTTAAAACAAACATTTATAAAGTAGTAAAGTCGGATTCATCTTGAATTTTCTTCCCAAGGAAACCAAGTTAAGCATATGATAACTTACAATAATTATCATATGATACCTTTTTGAGAACCAGTATTTTTTTTCGTCCAGTTATTGAAATTTAATTAAAAATGTACAATTTTCAGTGGTTACTGTAGTATGGTCTTATAAAGAAGGTGAAATTGATATGAATAATTTGTTTACTTTTGTATGTATCGAATATAAACACTTTTAAATAATTATAATTTCGCATTTACACAGAAAACTAGACAGTTACTAAAATATTAAAAATGACTATCCTAATTCTGAAAATTGGTTGAATTATGGATACCTATGAAAATTGGAATAAAATAGCTGTATTTGAACAGAAAATAATATTAAGGTAAAAAAATGTGATGAAATACTTTTTATACGCTGTTAAATTGTTTAAGCATTATTATAAAATTTTTAATGCTTACTCCACCACAGTTACATGCTTTTTCCTTGATGTGATTTTCCTTTTTGATTCTTTATAACTGAATATCTTGGCTCTTAGCCTAGAAAGTACGAGATAATATTTTAAGCACAAAGATACAAGGATGATTTTATTAGTTTTTCGTACGTTAGTGGTTTTATTGTAGCCGCAGATGTCGGATTACAACTTCTGTTTTTGATTTTGATTGTTGCTTTCAATTTAGACCTAGTTCTGCAAACCGGATTCAACTACTAAGAGTTCTGATATTTATATTTTTTTATAAATGCGGATACTTGATGTACCCAATAGATCACGTTATTTTTTCGGTTCCACGGTTTGGATGATATTTACTTGGTATTTTATAAATATCAAATTGTGAAATATCAGTTGCTATAATATACAGCAAAATTCATGCAATGACGAGCTCTCGATAATCGAATCCAAAAACTGAATGATGTAGCGACTCCTTGTGAGTTTCTAATCAAAAATCGTTTCTCAATTTGATCGCCCATCACTACTTAAGCGTTTTAAAGTTATAATTTATATTTGAAGCACTAACTTTGTGATTTTCCATTTTATAGTTAAATTGTAACTTTGTTTTAAAATCACTATAAAATATTTAAATTTTACAGTGATTTTAAAACAACATTTATACAATTATAAATATTTGTGTTATACATTTATGTTACATTTTAATTACATATGTTTCAAAGTTGTTTGAAATATTGAGAAATGTTTTGTTGATATATTTTTAAAGATGTAGTAGAGTTACAACCAAAAATAAAAAAAAAAAACGTTTTTATCATTTTCAAACCTTACAAATTACGAAGGTTTAGTTTTTTTTTGTTTGTATAAAAAATAAATATAAAGAACCAAACATTTTGGATTATTTTATTAGAATACAGATAGAACCAATATGTGGTAGTGATATTAAACCACCTTATCTTCCTCTGCGGTGTAGTTTGGTTCGTGTTTGGTTGCCGTGCTCTTAGCCTCGAGTTCGAATCCTAGAGGTGTCAAAATAAATAAAAAAAATTTTTCACTGTAATATTTATGAAATATCATCCTGGACCGTAATTAATTTAATAAATGGTTAGTAAAAAACTATTTCTAGACCATGCAATGCCCATTGTATATGGATAAAGGTAACAAAAGGATATGTTTGCTAGTATTTCGCGAGCTTTTTAAAAGCGTCTTTAGCGGCAACTTTTTTTGTTTTCTACGGAAATGGTCAGTATGCCAGTGTATACAATTTTCGGATGGCTGACCCTTTTCTTTTGAGTGAATATACAGCCACAAAGGACACTCATATCTACTCTATAAGTATTTGATATTACAGTGCGAGGTCGTAGGAACAGACTGAGATTTTAATTTAAATGTTTATGTAAGTGAGTAAATTTTTTGGTACATACATTTATTTAAAAAAAATATTTCTGGATTTTGACAGCTTAACATGGATGAAGAAGAATATAGAAGTCTGGGTATTTACAGAATTTACAACCCATCATAGGCTGGTGTAAAATTCACGTGTAAAATTCACAATCTTTTGTGAATTTTACGTGTTTTAATCAAGTGTTTTTTTGGATTTCAAATATAAACATATCTCATATAATTTATCTATCGCTTCGTGATATTTTTTTTGAATCCGTGAACAAGGGTTTGAATTCAATGAAAATGCCATGAATAAAATATTTTTATTTGTTGCTTGGTTCTATTTTAGAGAACCACGTCAAAATATTAATCGTTTTTGAAGCTTCCTCAGGATACCGTATGAACTACTTATTTAATGTCTTAACGTCTGCAAGAGAAAGCTATATTTTTATTGCTTCGGATTTCCTTTAACCTTTTACTGCTAAAAATACTACACTTACAATGTCTGCAGCTAGATAAAGCCGTGTAATAAACATGAAGTGGTCCTCAGAACACAATAATAATTAATCTATAATGGCGACGTAAAAATAGTCTATTTTTATTACCATATACGAGTAATTTTTAAAGACCTCTCACATAACTATGGAGGAATCGTAAAATCTTTTTATATACCTATATTTCACATGGTTGAGACAAATGGTTATTTATTTTTAAAGATCGTGTAAGTTAATTAATATAACGAATTGGAACATACTAAAATACAAAATGATTAAATTAAAAATAAAATAAAATATTTTTTTTATTATTTTTTAAATGTTGAAATCATCATTTTTTGATAATTAGTTAAAATACTCGTGCACATATAGAATTCAGAATGTTATATGAAGATCTTTTTTTTCTGTTGTTTTATTGTTTTAGTCGTATCAAATGTCAAAATCAATGTTTAATCAACACACGATTTTTTGTTAGAAATCACAAAACTGGGTTCACTAAAGTCATTGTAACCCGTAAAGTAATAATGAGAATGCCGTGAAATTTTGATATTTTCCGTAGGAAGGTTGGTACTTTCCAGAAATATACAAATGACCTCAGTGTTGCCATATATGTATCAGACCAGAGATTAATTGGATGATGTGTTATATGAGATAATTTTAACTTTGAATATGACAAACAATAAGCAATGCTTCTTGATAGTTATATTAAAACAAACCTAAGTTGTACTTTTTAACATAATGGTGTTATTTTTTTTCTATAATTAAAATGTATTATTTAAAAATCACTATAAATTACATTGGCTTTAAATATTATAGTGATTTTAAACAAAGTTACATTTTAATTATAAAATGGAAAATCATAAAGTTTGTGCATCAAACATAAATTATATTATATTTTTTCATTAATTGATTCGGCAGTCACATTGTGGTAATATCTATCTACATCTAATTTAAAAATTTACCCGGTAAATGCCACTTTTTCTGAAAATTTATTGTGACACGTGTGTCAATGCATTACACATCATGTTCAAAAATAGTTTTTAAGACATAGTGGTATTAACCAAGTAAAACTCAAATGATTTGTTTTTTACTATGTTGATCGTCAAACTTCGTTCACGCGGCCACCCAAATAATGACCAAAAAAGGATTATTCCAAACCGCAGTTCATTATAATTTATCTACGCAGAGCATATGGCCGTTTCATGGCGCTCATTCTCCTCGAAACATCAATTTGTTCTGGAATGTTAATGAAATCACGGGCATATTTACGACTAGACATGTATCACTCGGAACGATTTTTGTTCGCGAAGGCATCGACGTCATTTGCCACACTTTAGTTCCAGTGAACTGAACGTATAATTTAATTCGGATGAGAAACTTCATACCACAACAATTGGTTGTTTTTTTGCGTATATTTTTCAATCTAGATATCTTTTTCCATCCTGCCTTGGTTAAAATGATTAAAAAAATTAATGTATTCAATTGTATATATTACAAATTAATTTCATTAAAAATCTGCTAACCCTTATCCTCACCCAATGATGTATAGGGCACTGCATCGTATTGCCGCAGTGTTATCTTGATCATTACTAAAAATGATTTAAAAAATAATGGATCCTTTTTATTAATAATATATTATATTATAATATATAAATAAAATAATTTTGCATATTACAAATTAATTAAATTAAAAATCTTCTAACCCTTATCCGCCCCCAATGGTGCAAAGGGCACTGCATAGTATTGACGCAGTTTTAGCTTAATCACTACTTACGTAAAGGCAAGGTTACGTCACTCCTGCGCTTCAGGGACCAGTCCAGGGTAATATTAAATAATGGAGTGTAAAATAACTAATATTTATTTTCATCCTGGGATACGAACCCGGGACCTCGAGCACGGTTGCTCAACACGCTTATCGAAACACCACGGATGTGGACAATTATTAAAAATCACAATTTTTTTTATTTTTTAAGATTTTGCAAAGACATATTGGTACGGTGTCCAATTCTCTCTGCTTAACCCTGGAGTAAGCGGCGTGATGATTAGTAAGTTACTTTTATTTTATTTTTTACAAAAATTTAGTTATTATGTTAAATTATAAAAGTAAAAATAACTAACTGCAAAGTTAATGCTTTAAATATTAATAATATTGAGAATATGTTGGTTATTTAGTTAAAAAACGTAGATAATTTCCGGATCGCTTGGCAAAAAATATTTTATTTATATGTCATTAATTTGAATTAACGAGGGTTGCAATATCGTAGTGACAGAAATGAGATTTAAATATTTAACTTTGGTTTAAAATATCCGTTTGGCTGGCAGCAAAAACCGTTTTTTTTAACATTCACATTTATTCAGGGGCCATAATTGTAGCTAATGGATTTATTCGACGGTTAAATTCGCAATTACTGGTTTAATCAGTGGCATCGTTTCGTAACCGAAAGGTTACTATGTCACGGTATCTATTTTGTTAACCCTTTGGCTGCCAGGTTACCATGCCGAAAATACCGCGATTGAAACATAAATACAACATTTTGAATGTGTCCGAATACTTGTCGACAAATCTGAATTATCTCCAATAAGCAGTTATTTTTTAACATTATTTTTGACATCTCACTGGAGATACATCTCATGCATACGAGCCAATTATTCCGACTACTGACCTGATCACTATCAAGTATTAAAAATACTTGATCACGCCTAATTGTCCACGGTCTTACTCTGCTTCTATTACCAGACATATTCGGCTCATGAAAATGTTATATTTATCGAATTAAGCACAATCCTTTATTGAATCCCTAGCATACTGCAAAACATCTTGTCCATGCTTCAACCCATGAAGACTGAAAAGGCGCAATAATACGATGTCTCCAATTTTCCTCTTGTCAACGTTGTCAGCGAATTAACAACGTTTTTTTTTAAATCCAATTAACTTTTCATATCATAATCCACATAAATGGCGATGTATATTATATCCAAAATTATTATTATGATTGTTATACTGTCCAAAATGCTCCTGATACTTTTTTAAATCATGACGTATTTCTTGCTAGAGTAACGATAGCCGATATATCGGATTTCGGTAGCCAAAGGGTTGATTCGTGTTGGTTTTTCTCTGCGCAATAAATTGGTATTCACAAAGATATTCATAAGTGCACGTTTGTAGGTATTTATTAATTGTATGGTCGGCGTTGTTAATAAAGTACGCACTGGCTCGAAATGTATGCTCGCCCGTCTGCCATAAACATTTCACTCCGTTTTATAAATAAGCGAGCGTGTAATATGAATGTCATTCCACTACATTATTAAACCCAGGAGTCTGGGCTTGATGGAGATTCTTCTACTTAAGTCTGCCCTTTAAAATTCTATTACACACATTTTCATACCCCTATGGATGGAAATGTGTGTAATGCCTACGTATCTGTCCGTATCTACTGCTTAGTGGATAACACATTTGGATACCATGTATATAATATACAAAACTAACTGGCTAACCATCATACTGCTTCCCGCAAGGGTAATAAGAGTGAATAGAACGCCACATCAGTCTGCTTGTAAACAATTTTCGTGTCTCCGCGGATTATTCCGACTCCTAACCTGACCACCTTCAACCATTAGAAAGTTAAATTTTCTTCGTTTTTTATACCAAGATAACATTGAGTCGATGAGACGTAATGACCTATGCATCATTGAGTGTGAGCTAGAAGGAAACTGAGAGTAAGAAATATAATATTATTTTATAGTTAATGATGATTACTAAAAAAAATGTATCTATTGATGAAGAAGAATATGGAAGTCTGGGCATTTACGGGGCTGACGACCGTCATAGGTTGGTTAAAGTGATCACTTTACACAAGTTTACAACATTTACAAATTCTACCTATTATTGACAACCACACTACTCAAATTCTTGGAAGTCCTATATACGTGAAGTAATTTTTAAACGTTGTTCTCAAATCACAAGAACTTCACTAAAGTCATCTATCGGTGAGATGAAAAGAAGCTTTTTATCCGTATTCCACATTTCTTGAGTTACTTGTAATGGCACTTGGCAATGGGGAAAAAATCAAAATTTAAACTGATATCAATTTCCATATCTCGATCAGACTAGTGACCCCGTTCGTTTCGTGAGCGCGTTATTAAAACACCGGCCTTCGGGATAATTGTTTGCGAATTTGATATCGGATGCATATAAGTATTAATCAAATTGCCTCCAACGGAGATCTCTTCGGAGATTTATTGTACAAATACAAAGAAACCCCATCTCTCATTCCTTACTAACATCATTAGGTTTTATCGCCTCTAGTGAAAAGGAATGTTTTGGCAATTTGTCATCGTGTCCCGTTGATTTATTCTTTATTACTGCTCCTCGCTAAGTACATTTTAAACCCCTGAATAAATATTTTACACTCTCCCATAAGTTGTGAGTACCTTCGAGTCCCTTTTCCTAGGATTAAATTGATGTATCATAAAATTTGAGTCAATATATTTTAGGGTAAGAATTTTTTTCTTAGGTGCCCATACTGCGTTTCGTAAGATTTTTAAATTTTATTTTTTTACCATTATAAAATGTATAAACATTAAATTTTCGGTTATGCTCAATTTCGGAATCACACCCGTAATATCATATTAACATATCTTTAATAAGTACATACGTTACGTAGTCAAAGCTAGGATGGGCAGCAGATATAAATCATAACTAGATAATATTCAATTGCATTTATTTATTAGGGTTAATTATTTTTTTGTTTATTCATAAATTGTCCGCTTCCGTAGTGTAATGGTCAGCACGCTCGGCTACCGTTCTGGAGGTCCCGGGTTCGATTCCCAAGGGGGGTAGAATAAATATAAGTGATTTTTTCACTGTCATATTTATTCAATATTACCCTAGACTGGTACCTGAAGTGGAGGGCTGATCACCTTTCCTTCATGTGTAAACGATCAAGAGAACACTGCGTTTATATGACGCAGTGCCCTATGCACCATTGGGGTGCGGATAAGGGTTTTATTATTTTTATTATTATTATTCATAAATTTATTTTGAAACATACATTCTTATATTTAATACCATTTAAAAATAACGAGTTACCTCTCTTATTGAGCATACTGCTACGTACGTTTAGGGATGGACTTCATTTAACAAACTTTATTTATACTGAATTGTAAATATAATTTATTCAGTTGAGTAATGAGAAGACTTTAAACTATAATTAAATTAATATTTCATTTTAATATTATGCATATACGGTAACTTAATAAAAAATGTGTGTAAACTTTTGTTAATACTTCAATAAAAAAATAAAAATATATATATTAGGATCATTCTCCCCCTTCCAATTCTATTATATTCTCTTATGGGACATTATTTATTTTTAATACTTAAGTAAAGTACTTATAATTCCAGCAATAACTGTATAGCATCAAATAAGTTATTATCAATATATTCATACTTGTAACGTTCAAGTTTCTCATCTCTACATATTATGTATAACAATTTATACAAAGTGGTTAGAAAAGGTGCTTGAAACTATGCTATGGTGTCACTTTCATATTATTGCTTCCTTCACGAGCTCTTGACCTCAACGATGTGCTTCAAGAATCTAAAATATACGATGAATGTAAATATTTAATACTTACACCGTGCACGGTATGCAGAGACAATTTTAAATTCAATTTCTTAAAATAAATTCCGTACATAACATAGCATTCCTGTGACAAGATCATGAAAAAAAGCTCTTTAGTTTTTCTCGTTGATAGTAAATGTAAAAATGGTATTATTAGTTCAGTATTTTGAAATATATGTGTTAGGACGTGTTTCACTGTGAATGGGGTTTCAGGTATAAATCATTACATTTTGTTTCAGGTATTATATATTTTTTTGTATTTACAGCGTGAGATTGTTGAGAATTTACTGATGCCAAAACTAATTATCAAAGAGAATGAGAAAATACTGTAATTCCATTCCTAACCTAGATAGGAAGAGAATGAAATCTTAAAAAAAGCTTCGAAAATTCAAACCATTGTTAACTGTATGGTATATTAATAATATAACACTCTCCTTATTATTCTTCGTTCACTTCGACTACATTTGATGGTCTACATTTGTCCCGATAATGGAATGATTATTTCGAAACCGGTAGTCATGAAGTAGTGTTTTTAAATGGACACAAAGTGAACGATGAATGATAAATAGCGTGTTTTAAAAAAAGTATTTTTTAGATAGTTTGAAATTGAAATTAAGACTTCAGATTGAAGCGAGTGGACTTAAAAAAATGATTTATTAATACTTAATAAAGAAAATTAAATAGTTATGTTAGAAAATTATATTTCCGGATGTACTTACCTCTTAAAGTTTTACTTTGAATAATGTCTCTGAATACCTGTATCCCCCTGAGATGGTAGTATTAATGTATTTAAGGTATAGTTATTTAAGAGTCGTATGTTATATCTGGATAGTCGAGAAGTTGAATGGAAACGTTTTAATTATGGATTTCTCGCTTGATCCAGCGTTCGTCATATTTGCATAAACGACTCTACGTTTCTGAATACTTGCTCTTTTAATTGCTCCGTTGGTGATTGTATCCGCTTCATTCAAATTGACCGCAAATTTTCAATTTTGCGTTATTCGGTTTTTGCGGTTTTTCGGTATAGCAGCCCGCTCGAATTATAATTAATAATTATGGTTTTAAGAGTAACAAGAACACGCTTACTTAATTAACCTAAAATTAAGGCTACCAGTGCGAGTTGCCAGTCCGCAAATTTTGTATATTTTACTTTTGGCCCAATAATTTCGGTAATAATAATATGTTTTTCCCATGCACAGTGACCGAACTAAACCATTTAAAATATTTTATATACTAAATATTAAAATTAAAAACTGATTTTTTGAGTCAACTAAATTGTATTTTATTGTTAAAAAAAAACATAATAATAAATTTTGTGACAATTGTTTTGCTTTGTTATGGCATATTCAAACGAATGTCATTCGTAAATTAAAATGGAGTTCTACAAATTTAACGCCAAATCTATAAATACATTTCAAATACAATAACCAGATTCTAGTTTCAAGCTTTATTTTTTTTGTATCTTAAAAGTTGCCTCACAATTCTATATATTTTTATATTATTGATTGGTTTTCGTAGTTGGTTTTCTAGTATTTAAAAACGGTATTTATCTTATTTAGTCTGGATGAAAATAATTCAATACACAATCCAATATCCTAATATTCCTCCGTAGTGTAGTGGTCTGCGCGTTTGGTTACCATTCTGTGGGTCGTTGGTTTGATTCCCATGGCTCACCAAATTTAGGACACTCCTTTTAAGAACAAAAATAATTAATATTATTTGCTGACATCTCAACATAGATGAAGAAGAACATGGAATTCTGGGCTTTAATTTGAAATGCCCAGATTTCCATATTCTTCTTCATCTATGTTAGGATGTCAAAAAAAATTATGAAAAATAACTTCTAATTGGAGTTCTAGATTTATGAACAAGTATTTGGACACACTAAAAACGCTGTAAAATACAATTTAATGTAACGTGATTCATCAAAGTTCAAAATTATGTTCTAATATTAAATATACACAATAAAGAATAAAATGATTTATTAAAAAAAGTGAATAAACGATTTTTTATTTAGATTTTATAATTAATATAACATAATCTTATAAATTTATCATATTTATTACACTAGCATCCATTAGCCAACACCTACCAAATCCCACTCACAAATAGACTTATAGTATTTTTTCAATACTCCATATTTATAATTGTTGGTGGAAGACGTGACTACCGAGTTTCTCACAAGCCAGAAGCCATTCTATGGGCGTAGTAGGTGTTAAAGAATTTTTATGCATCTCCGAGGGTATGATTATTTTATACCAGGCATTCCGAACACAAATATCCCGTCTAGCATCTTCAAAAAGACAAATGTAATATTATCATTTGAATTCTTAGACTGACACATTAATTGGTTTTGTAATTTAAAAATACACTCCCTTAAAATTTATATACGTGAGAAAATTTATGAAGAATATGTATGTATTTGTTATGTACAATAATATATAATATGTACAATATGTATTTGTCAATGTTATATTATTTTTTATAAAAGTTTTATTATTTCATTAAAAATTAACAAATAAAAAACATGAAAAAAAAACTAATTGCTATTCTTTTAATGTTGTGTTAATTTTTGGTTTTATTTTATTTTAGTTTTCGTTTTGTTTTTTTTTTCTCTTAACTTTTTACATAATGCTTTCTAATTGCATTGCCTCATTTACTGGAGTATTTCAAGTGAGCCAAACTTATATTTTTAATACAAGTCAAAATTTTATAGGAAATACTCTAGAATCAACCGTTAAGGTGTTGATAATCGATATATTGACTCTGATATACACAATTTGGGAAGAGAAGTTGAGCTTGGAAGTTGTGTCGCAATGGGCGCTTTTCTAATGTTCTGATTCATCAATAATATTCACAAATAAATAGATTTATCGAATTCTCAGTGAAAATTTTTTTTTGTCTAAAAACCTATTCATTTCGCAATGTGGACTAAATTTGAAATAGATTACTTTTTAACAAAAAAAAATTCAGCAATTTTAGAAAACACAAAGAAAAAAATCTCAGCACAGAAGCGGCTGATAGAAAATTATAAATAAATATGCATACTAGGTATAATGTTCTTACTTTAGTAGGTACTTTTTTAATTATTTATGTTCCCACTTTTAAAAAGAATGCATAAATTTATAATGTTATATAAAATTTGTTAATACAAAAGAAAATGTATTATTTCACAATAAAAATAAATATAGTTCTAACAAGTTAGTATTGTGTTAATAAGAATAATAAATGAAAAGTTTTACGAATGTTATACATTTTAAGGTAAAAGCTTTATACGACTCGTTCTATTGTGATCCTCAAAGTAATTACAACTTTCCTTGAAGGACACATCGCAACTCGCAACATAAAAATACTCCAACGAGTAAATAAATTAACAAATTACTTTTTAAAACAAAGTTTATTCCTCAGCAAAGCTCGCTAAGCTCTTTAATAAGCGCTTGAATATTTACTTTATTGTTTGTAAGGTAATAATTTCACCTTAGTGCAAAAACTGGGTAATTCTAAAATATTAGTTTTGTTTGCCGGCAGAGATAGGCGGTATTGTATAACACGTAGTATTGTACGTATTCCAGGGATGACCAACCGATGCCACGTGTTTTTATTAACGTTATACATGAGCTGAAAAATTGCTATTTCAAGAATGTGGAAGAGGCTTCTTAGACTGTTTGTAAAGACAGATTTGTGTGGTGTTCTGTTATCTCTGCCTACCCCTGTAGCGAAGCGGCGTGGTTAGTTACTTACTCAATCCGTTTTTTACACTAAAAAATAGTGTTTACATGAAAAACTTTACATTGAAAATAATTTTGTTAGTTTTTAGTGTAAAACTTAAAATAAAAGATCTTTTGATCATTCTGCAGTACAATTTTAGTCAGAATAATTACCTTGTATTTTTTTAAACATTTTATTTTATTGATACATTTACATGTAATGTACAGAATTATTTGTGTATATTCAAAATGTCACAAATTCATTGTTAGTTATTTGTCAAAAAAAAATAGTCAGTACCAACTAATGGAATAAAGTTTATTTTTTTAACAAAATTTAAACAATTTAAACATACCTTGGCATAACCCGCCTTCTCACCTTACCTCATAAAAAAATATTAATTTTTAGAAGTTTTAGATTTAGTACATGTTTATCCCTGATGATGTTTTGTCCGCCTCCGTAGTGTAATGGTCAGCACGCTCGGCTACCGTTCTGGAGGTCCCGGGTTCGATTCCCAAGGGGGGTAAAATAAATATAAGTGATTTTTTCACTGTCATATTTATTCAATATTACCCTGGACTGGTACCTGAAGCGGAGGGCTGATCACCTTTCCTTCATGTGTAAACGATCAAGATAACACTGCGTTTATATGACGCAGTGCCCTATGCACCATTGGGGTGTGGATAAGGGTTTTTTATTTATTATTATCCCTGATGATGACAAGGTTCTTGTCGAAACCGGTTGGAGAAAAGTACCTATAAAAATAGTAACGCCAAAGTTCTAGATTTATTTTATAAACTGTAGATAGATTCTGGAGGCATTTATTAAAATATATGTAAAAGCAGAGATGTTTTTATTCAAGGCATGAAAGGAAACACAAAATTGATATATTTCGGTCCGCGAGCCAAAACAGGTTGCAAATGCCTTTAGTGTAGTGTACTCGCACATACATACAACAACAACGTGCAGTTGTTTCGCTAAAACGGCAAATTATTGTTCATGGCTGCTTTTGGGATAAGGAGTGTTTATTGTAGCAGAAACGGAGTGCATTTTCATGTCATAATTCCGTGAGGACTCGTTCCTGGCCCAGACTTAAGTAAAACCAGCGCCGTTATGTTTGCTCGTTTTAATTGAAATCTTTTGTACCGCACGAGCCGACTCGCAGCCTAATACTTCCAGACCATCTGTGGGAACTTAAACGTACGGAGGACTTCTTTGATTGTCCGTGTGCGGAGGATCTAAGCCCAAAGTTTTGGGAGATTTAATTACTTTAAAAAATGTTTTACTTACCTTAAGACCCCGTATTCGAAAAGTCGCAACATAATTTTCTCTGAATCCAGGTAACGTATTATGTTATTGATTTTTTTCTTAAAATATCGTTTTTATTTAAAAAAAAAATATATTCGAAATAATTATGTATTTTTGTAAAGAAAAGAGTTGTTGAAAGGTAATGAGTTAAAAAATACGTACAAATATTTTTTCCATATACATTCTAAAAAACTAAAAAAATATCCAATTTACATAAAAAATAAATCGGGCTTGAACAGACATGTGACCCTCCGGTGGTCTCCGGTGGAATAAATTCTATGTTTGCGAATATCTTTCTTAGTTATCCTTAAGCTTCGTTAACTACTTAAGCTAAATTAAGCAATAAAAATATATAATAATATTTTCAAAAAGTAGTGAAAAAAAAATACCGATCTTTACTCATTTTTTCATTGCTTAATTCGGCAGTCACTTTGTGGTTATGTCTATCCATGTTTATTAAGAAATAACCACAAAGTGCCTTTGCAAATACTAGTATTTCTTAATACAAATTGTGACAAGAATTTTCATGCAATTCGCATCATTTGTATCGATACACGTATCACAATGAAAATTATGTATTGAATATTTATAATTAAATTCAAAAGTAGTCTTATACAAGAGTTTTATTTTTATCTAGTATTAAAGACGATTATTTTCTTTTTTACAGGTAAGCAAATTACATCTACTTTTATGCAGAATTGAATGACAAAGAAATATACAATGAGTCATATTTTTGGTAAGCATAGTTAAATATTTTAAATTTTTGTAAACTTTGTTGCACTTTTATATAAAATAATATTAATTTTGGTCATTTTTTTTCGTATAATATTACTACAAGGAGGTTGAGTTATAAAGATTTTTTACTAGGATACTTTATAAAATTATTTGAACATGCATTCTACATGTTTATATTAATGTATTTTAGTTAATAATAAAAAAAATACATACAAAAAAAAACATTCAATTCATGCATAGATTTTATAGAAATATATTTTGTATTTTTGCAGTAACAATGCCACTAAAAGAATCAGATAGCATTAAATCTAATTATTTACTATGAGAATCGTTGTAAGTACTTGCTGCTTTCATTCCACATATTCATTTAAATGTATTTTAGTGAAAAACTGTGTGAGGAACAGTGATAGTGAGGAACTTTATTTTATTAAAAAAAAACTATTCCGTACAATTCTGTATAAAAATATGAAATATTTTGCAGTCGCAACGTCACTTAAGTAATCAGATAGCATTAACTTTAATTATTTACTATGAGAATTATTGTAATTACTGGTTTTCTGCTCGCAAAATATCTCAGTTTATCTAAGTTCTCATTTGTTGAGCCATAATTAAGATAACCATTGAGTGCTCCGAGATGCTGTTATTTATTATTGTATGCAAGTATTATATCGCTCGTCCGTTATCGTCGTCTCAAGTCTTCCAGTGATTTACTTTAGAAACACTATTTGAGAAATAGTATTAAAGATATTTTATTAGTAAAATTGTAAAAAAAAATACAAATTATTAGTTTAAATGATTGTTCAAAAAGAGAACCATAAAAATACAATATACTTAGTCTATAATATCTCGTAAGCAACTTAATTTAAAGGGGTATCAAAAAACTGCAAAATATCAAGGTTAGTATTCAATTTGATATACTTTAAAAATTAATGATATTTCTTCTTCTTCTTCTGACCCTTATCCACACTCAATGGTGCATAGGGCACTGCATCGTAGCGACGCAGTGTTATCTTGATCGTTAATTGCATGAAGGCAAGGTGATCAGCCCTGCGCTTCTTGTACCAGTCCAGGGTGATATTAAATAAATTTGAGAGTGAAAATCGGCCATATTTATTTTGACCCCCCTGGGAATTGAACCCGGGACCTCCAGTACGGTAACCAAATGCGCTGACCACTGCGCTACGGAGGTGGACATATTTTTTACTTTTATATAATTATTCTTAAAAAATAGGAACTCACAGGTGCTTTGATTAAACTTTACAATATAAATATCTCATTTTAATTACGAGAAAATACGATTACTGTCAGGTAGTTGTCTGAAATGTACAGCTTTTAAAGATTTATACTCTGGAAACGTATTACGTATTGATTTTTATGTTAGCTGAGAGAGTTTATAAACTACCCTTTCGGGAAAGCCTAACTAGAGCAGTTTGTTAGTAGTGGAGTGATGTGACTGAATTTAGAAATTCCGGAATCATTATTACAACTGTGATTAATACCATAGAAATAAAACGGTAGATATTACAAATGTGTTAAACGACAATTGATAAGTGCATCAAATGAATGATTTTCGCTTACGGTCTCAAATTGCCACAGCTGATACATAATTTTGGAGATGTGAGTCTTAAGATGAAAATTTCGCGGAAATTACTTTACTTTTAACTGTAATTTTACTTGTTAAATACCACTTTTGCTTAATTTTTTTTGTTAATTATGGGTTAGTTATTATTTTCATTTTCATGAATTGATTTGTTTCAAAATGTTATGATATTGAGTTTAAATATATTTTTTATGATTTCTACATTATCGTTAAGTGACTGCCGAATCAATTGAGATTACTTTACTCTAATTTTAAATTACAAATATAATGTTTTACATATTTATGGTACAACATTTTTATTGTGTCCAAATACTTGTTCACAAATCTGGATTATCTCCAATCATGGGAGTTAATTTTCAAATTTTTCAAGTATGTGATTATAATCCAGGATTCGGGACTCACACACCGAAATAAGAGTTTGTGCTCAATAAAAACTTCTTCATCTCACTAATAGATGTCTCTAGTGATTCAAGTATAATGTTTCAAAATTGGTTCAAATATATAGGACCTTTAAGAATTTAAATAGTGTGGTTGTCAATAATGGGTAGAATTTTGAAACATTGGAATTTGAGACGTTGTTCTTGAATCACTAGAACTTCACTATAGACATCTGTTGGTGAGATGAAAAGAAGCTGTCCCTAGTGAAGTTGTAGTGATTCAAGAACAATGTTTCTGTATTGGTTCATATATATAGAACCTTTGAAAATTTAAATAGTGTGGTTGTCAATAATGGCTAGAATTGGTGAATGTTATACGTATGTAAAGTGATCACTTAACCCAGCCTATGACAGTCGTCAGCCCCGTAAATGCCTAGACTTCCATATTCTTCTTCATCTTTGATGAGATGTCAAAAATGTTTAAAAAAAATTAAATAAAAAATATATATATATATTTATGGTACACTCACTACATAGATGTGGGATTAGTAGAATAAGGACAAAAGTTTTGTGTTTTAATCGAGAGCTTTGAAAATTTCAATAACGCTTAAGATCTTCAAAGTTTGTCGATAGGAATAGAGTTTACTAATAATTTGGTGAGAAGTTGGAACAAAATTATAGCCGGTAAAACTTTATCTTAATACTTTATACTTATCCAAGATATAATTTTCTCCCGGCGTGCATTTACTTGATCAGAATCGCGCATTAAGATGTTGTCGCAGGACTCTCTGTACTGTGATTACTATCAGGTTTATGGTATGCTAATATCGGTTATTCGTTCTGATCAGGGTGTGGTGTAACACAACATTTCTTCCTACGCCCTTAGTACAGAAATCTTATCACGTATAATAAAACATTTCCTTTTGTATCGTAACGAAGCAACTATAATTACCAGCTTACAGGAACATTGTACGATCTCCCATTGTGATTCAGTTGTTGTAGCAAAACTCGCTAGGATTTCGTTGCTTGAATTAAGAAAAATATACAGTGAGGCTTTACGTATTTACATTATAAACACTACATAAAATAAAACGCGAAAACTTTATTTTTCTACGTGCTTAATTTAAGTATACATTTAACAATATTTTAGTTATAAATTGTTACGTTTAATTAATAAAAAAAAAGTAATTTTTACAATTTCATTTTGGTTAAAAGCTTATCATTCATTCTTATGAATTCATTAAATGTAGAAATATATACCGAATATATTTTAAATTATTCAAGAAATATCCACTTTTTACATGTTACTTATAATAATAATATTTGGCTATTTTTTTATAAAAATCGTCTCAAGGGCGATTTATAGTCTTATTCGCTATGACTTTTGCTAAGTACTATAAATGAACTTAATTTTTATATGAATCAAAATGAAAAAATAAGTAACACTCCACAGAGGAATATTGCTAGCTGAAGAAGGCTTTGAATTTTCAATTCAATTCTCATTATAATTTCATTTAATGTGCTGGAGATTTGAAAAAAAGATGAGTCTAAAGTAGTGATCGAAACTATTTGATAACCATAAATAAAATAAACTTAGTTTTTTTTTTTTAAAAAGGGCAGTTTTTTTAACATATTTTTATTACATAAATGTATATATATTAATATATGTGTTTGTGTGTATAGAGCTGCTACGAGTTTGTTGTTGTGTTATACCATATTTATACGATTTCTTTGAAATTGAAACGAAAATGAAAACACCAGGTAAGTTTTATTTTAAGCATTCCTTGTAATAGGATGACTTAAATTTTCCTAAAATACAGGACCTTGTTTAAAGCTCCCGCCGTCTTCTGAAGAATTTAAGAAGATTTTCGTGTTATTTATTTCGGAGAAATTAGAAACACCTTCAAATGACACGGAGAAAAGCGGGAAACTTTGGTAATTTAATTAAATATAAATTATTCGTCTTTCGGCAAGCCGTCCCCCTTACAAAACGAAGAAATGTAAATTATAAGTTTCCATAGAAGAGCTAGAATATAAAATTAGGATATACATTTATAATATCACCATCACTGCGAACACAGAACCTGAACAATAACATGAAATCGACATTTTGAAATAGATGAAAAAGATTATGGAAGTCTGGGTATTTTTTATCTTTTTATACTATTTCTGTGAGCCTAAGCGGCTCATTATTAGAAATAGGTATCAAATTGAGGTAGAGCGGGTTCGAGCCGAGAAACTCTGACTTAAGTGTCCGCGATACTAACCACGGGACCACAACAGTATTTGCAGAGTTTATGACCTGTTTTAGGTTGGTTAAAGAGATCCCTTTACATTCGTCTAATATTCGCCATTATACCCATGATTGACAATCATGGGTTCCATAGGGAATATGATACGTGTGAAGTGGCGTGCACAGAGAATTGATTAGGATAGGCAGTGGAGGAAGGTGGTAAGGTAAGAAAGGTACTACTTCGTAAGGTAGGGTAGGTACTGGTTGCGTTTTTATATGTCACGCGGTAAATTAGGATAGGCACTGCTTTTCTGCCTATATGGGAAACACATCCCTGCACGTGTGTATGTATATACTGCGACTCCCATAGGAATCGAACTCGACCATCTTTGTAGCGATGTGCGGTAATAGCTTCACTATGGAGGTGGAAAATGCTATCAACGTTTGAAACTGACAAGTTTATTAACATCATTCTGAGTGTGTCCTAATACTTGTTCACAAATCTGGATTATTTTTCATATCATTTTGTTTAACATGTCAACAATACGGTTACATAATTGATGATGAAGAATACGGGCATTTACGGGGCTTACGACCGTCATAGGCTGGTTTAAGTGATCACTTTACACACGTATGTAGTGTGGTTGTCAATAATGGGTAGAATTGGTGAATGTTACACGTGTGTAAAGTGATCACTTAAACCAGCCGATGACGGTTGTCAGCACCGTAAATGCCCAGACTTCCATATTATTCTTCATCTTTGTTGAGAGGACAAAAAAATCATGTTTATTCATGCAATGTTTTTTAATTATCTATTTGACTGTATCATATGATAAAAATCTTCATTGAATCTATTCTTAGATGTTTGTCTGAAATTAAAACACATGTAAAAATAACACTTAATAGCCAGGCACATAATTTAATCGTGAATAATCATTCTTTAATGATCTATATCTGATGGGAAAATATTGAATCGACCTGTTGGGGATCTCTTCGTTTCGTGAAATTAGCATAGTAATTTATGAAATTCGTCATGTCTGCCCACCTCTACTTGGATCATCCATTACTTTACTTTGGCATGTACAAATAATTATGTGAACAAACGTCATACCCTGTCCGCAGGCAGTTATAATTATTTATCCATTGTAGGAAGACATATTTACATTTAATGATATGTTCGACATGATTGTCCCCATAAAAAGGTAGCTCGTAGCTTTTAACTATATTTAAGAACTGAGTGGTCAGGAGAAATGATTTAACTATCAGATCAGAAAATAATTGATATCATCACATTTTTTTAACCAGGTAAGTTTTTTTGCGTACCTACTTTGAATATATATCCTATGAGTCAACGCATGGAACTGGCAAAGGAGGGATGAAAGCAGAGTGACCGCTGTTGAAATGCGCTCCCTCAGACGAATGTGTGGAAAATCATTGTATGACAGAATTAAAAACGAAGACATCAGAAAGGAATGTGAGGCTGAACAAGGAATGATTGAAAAGATTAGGGAGAGTTCTTTACGGTGGTATGGACATGTGGAGTGAATGGATAACGAGAGAATGACTAAGAAAATATATGTGGCGAATGTGAGTGGGAAAACCGAACGAGGACGACCAAAAAAGACTTGGCACGATCAGATCAATCAGAACCTAAAATCTGGCGGTGTCAAAAGTCTGCGTAATCGGAAGCTATGTATGACTAGATGGGTACCTATATATAGATGGATATATTCATGGGTAGAATTGTAAATATTACACGTGTACAAAGTAGTCACTGAAAACAGCATATGACAGGCCATGGGCCCCGTAAATACCCAGACATCCGTTATCTTCTTCATACATTATAATAATATGTCAATTGAGTTATCAATATAAATATCTCCTACGTGAACTCAGATTCGTGAAGAAAGATTTGGATGCACTTAAAATATTGTGATCTCTTTAACCACAAAATTTCAGATCAAATGTCTCGTAAATGCCCTAACTTCCGTGTCTTCTTAAAAAAAACGAGATCTCTATAGAGGTAGCTATAAAATGGTAATATTATTCCAAAACATCCTGTAGCACTCCAAAGTTAACTGAGGCGGAGCTCATCTGTCAAATGAATTTGGAATTTAGCATATAAAATTTTATAGAGTTGTTCAAGTCATCTCGTTTTATATACGGCCATAAGAGAACACATAGTGTACAAGCATCGATGAGAATTTTCTTACTGCGTATTGCATCCAACATGTAGGCTGTCCGCACAGTTATTAGAAAATAATGTTTGGCTTGAATTTTAACCATCGGACCAGAAAGTTAATTAAACGTCAGATCCATCTTCAATTAACAATAAATTAAGTTGTAACAAACTGTTTTTAATTGTTGGT
Organism: Brachycentrus maculatus; assembly: GCF_059751285.1. Classification (NCBI taxonomy): domain Eukaryota; kingdom Metazoa; phylum Arthropoda; class Insecta; order Trichoptera; family Brachycentridae; genus Brachycentrus; species Brachycentrus maculatus. The sequence goes on along the minus strand of NW_028280828.1, from coordinate 426,657 downwards.
ATTAAAATTGAACGATAGAACCAGAAAAGGATACACTTTGATAGGATTGTAAAGAGATAGCGATTTATTACACCATAATATACCATATTTTTACAATGTTTATGTTAAAAGTATATATATATGTATCTTAAAATATAGAAATAAAACACTTGTTAAGTCCACTTTTGAGTTTAATAATTCAAATACTACTATAATTTTGAGTACTACAGAAGCTCTGGCTGGCAGGTTAAAATATCAATTGAGTTTATTTTTACACGTATGTAAAATAATCATTTAAACCAGCCTATGACGGTCGTCAGCCCCGTTCATGCCTAGACTTCATTTTTCATCTTTGATGAGATGTTAGTTTTTATTTGTTAAGAATAATTCCTTTAATTGGAGGTAATTCAGATTTGTGAACAAGTATTTGGACACACTTAAAATGTTGTATTAATTTATACAACATTTAAAACATCTAAATATCAGTGAAATTTGTTTTAAGATTTATATAAATAATTTCTTATCTAAATTGAATATCTTAATAGTTGTGTTTTGACTGTTTTGCACCGCTTATTATTTAGTGTTTATTTCTGATAAATGCGTAATCGAAAATGTAACATTAGATATATAATATTTAGAGACTGCTCCTCAAATCTCTCCCAAGTTATCAAGTATTACGTAACCCAAAATGGAACCTATTATTTAAATTTGTTGAAGCGTCCCATCTCATCGCTGCGTAATATATTATTCCATTCTGTCACGTGGAACTAGCACTTACATATAATATTCTGCTTCCAAGGAGGGAAAATCTCATAAGAATGATTTAATATTAAGTGTTCACATAAGAAAATTGTGACATTTCAGTGATGGTTGTTATTTAACACTCTAAGGACGAATTTTACTTGTCAAGATGAAATTTCATGTCTCTTTTGAAATTTCCAAGGTGTGCATTTTCATACAGAGGCTCGTGACTTGAATCTAAAGGATATTTATTTCTTGAACCATCAAACGTCTTCATACGAATGACGCACTACCGGCATCAATGAAAACGTGCACCATGTATATTTTAAAGGTTGTTTGTCAACTTCCCCATTTCCGACATTATGCAATTATACATAATTTCATACGTGTTTCAACTTAATATGATACTTTTTTTTTAAGTTCTACTAAGTAAATACCACTATTTCTTTAAATCTATTGCGACACGTGTTTCGATGCATTCCGCATCATTTTCAAACATCGTATACGGTGTAACCAGCCTATGGAAGGTCATAAACCCTGTAAATATCCAGACTTTCGGATTCTCTTTTTATAGATGAAGAAGAATATGGAAGTCATAAATTTATTTTACACTTCTTTCTTCACACATTCGATTCATACGATCAAACTATCTCAATACACCTGTCTTAATTTTGTCGATATTGCTTATCTCAGCCTTCCATTATTCCAAAAAAAAAAATTGATAAATTTTACCACAATATGACTGCCGAATCAATAAATGATAAGATGATTTAAATAATCAATTTTCTAAAACGATTCCGTCTCAAAGTTCGCTGTGCAAGCCTTCACTTCCGTCGTGGGAAATGATGACTCCTTTGTTGATCTTTCATCACACATAATAAGTATGCAAACGATTCCAATATTACGGTTGACTGATTTCCTTTCACGATCGATGTAGGTTTGATGGAATCACCATGATACGGGTTTGGGATCATATCATTTCATATCTCCTCCACATTCTGATTCCCGAGTATCCTGGGACTGGGGTGTGTATTTGCACTTTACATATTTTCGGGAAAATCTTATCAGAACGTTCCCATTTGCAAAATTGAGGTGGTGTTTGAGGAAGTTGTCAAAATACTTTTTTGATTAGTCATGCCTATTCGGGGTGTTCCTGATGTATGAATATTACAGGACTGGGATTCCATACAGATGTTTTCGCTTTAAGAATGTAGTGTATAGACATACTTTTACTTCTAACAACTTTGACAATTTTTAACAGTTTGACAATCAGCTTTATCAGGAGGCAAATAATACCGAAAAGAAAATTAATGAAACCTTGTTTTTACTGAGAAAAAAATCCCATAAAGGATCTTTTGCGTGTTTCATTTAGAGTTTATTATTTTTTAGGTATTATAAAGAGTAAACAATGAATTTTCCTAACAGTATATTTTTTTATTTAAGATTTTATATCATGCTTTCATTTATTCGTGTGCAATACAATGTGCAAGCGAATCGACTATACAGGGAATGTTAACTTTATTGCTACTTGATAAAAAAATAATAATATTGTTTTATTTTAGTTAATGTCAACTTTTTCTACGGTTTTTCTTGACAATATATATCGACAACCAGTTTTAAAATACTATTGTCATTTAAAATAAAATTCTCGATGTAAACTCAAAGTTATCTACACTACGCAGATAAATCACTTCCTTTTGTATATAATCACATTACACATACAGTTTTCTTGAGAAATACGATTTACGTAACTTGTCCTTTTGTTTTAAGCATTAAACCTGTATTTAATTTTAAAATAATACTTGATTATCATTACATTAGTCTAGCTTATATAATTTTGTAAACTTGTTTGATATGTTTAAGTAATTTACTTATACCATATTAATACTGAAAATGCCATATTAAGCGCAATCCATCAGTGGTCAAATAATTACTCGTATCAAGTATCTATTAAATTTTAAATCAAAAGCTGGTTTATGGGCCTACGTGTTTTGTAGATAATTGAGTTGCCTTCTTTATAATAGTATTTTTAAATCGAATTTTTATACGCTAAGTATGTCAAACCCATTTTTATGATTTATTACTATGCATAAAATTATATGATAACTTCATCTGATTTAATTGATTTCATTAATTGATTAAGATTTAAAAGTCACTTTATAGAAATATCTATCTTTTTTTTAATTTCAATTTAACTTTGTAAATATCACTTTTTACTGTGCATCGAAATATGCCACAAAACTATTGTGACATACTTTTCGATGCATTTTGCATTATTATTAAACACCGCGTTTTATGCGAAATGGATCGAAACACGTGTTTTAATATGTTTAAAGAAACAGAGGTATTTGCCGAATATATATATAAACTGTAGTTGTTTTCATAGACAGGTGAAAGGTAAAAGAAAACTGTAGTTTCCGAAGCTAGTCGTGTGTAATGATATAAAACTCAATAAGTGGTATTTTACAAGTGATCATTTTTTTAAATAATTATTGAGTAAATACCACTATTCCTTTTAATATATTTAAAGGAATAGTGGGGTGATAATAATGCAGAATGCATCGAAAAATATGTGTGTAATGAAATGAAACTGAATAAGTGTTATTATTCAAGTGTTTTTTTTAATTATCAACGTGTCATTCCACAAACTTAATGCCGTATCAAAAAATACTATATTTACGAAGTAAAATTTAAGTCATAAATGTTTTTATAGACTTAGTTCATGTAATTTTTATCGACACATATAAAATTATCACCAAGACAATATAATCAAATTGTTTTGCTTCATCCCTTGTTCCTTCACCCTTTTTATATATCAATAAAAATATCTGATGGTGTCATATTAATTTCCTCTGGGGTTAGGGCGGGAGAACGTGACTGAATTAGGAGTTCATTCTTCTCTCCGGAAATGTCCCAATGTTTTGTGGTTTTCGTATTACGTTTTTTTTTTCTCCTATTCGTCCCATCTTAGAAACGTTCCTGAAGATAATATTTAATACACAAGGTACCTTTTTAGCTTCCGGAGTTAGTGCTTAATCTAAAGACAAACGTACACGAGTTTATGACGTATTAATTTGAACCCAAAATTTATTACCATGATAAAGTTACAGACCCTAGTTGTTCATTAATATGAATATTATAAAAAAAATGATTTCACAAAAGTTATATATTTTTTATTAGTATTTAAATATGTGACAAATCAATGTATGACATAAATGAAAATGAAGTTATTAGAAACGAATGTACAGCTAAACTAGCTATAATTGAAAACATAAAGAAAAGTTCTTTAAGGCGTTAATGGATACGTGGGGCGAATGGATAAAGAGAAAATAACTAAAAATTATATAATGGAGAGCAGAACGAGGAGGGCCAAAAAAATCAATCAAAACCTAAAATCTAGTAGTGTCACGAGTCTATGTAATCGGAGGGCATGTATGACTAGATGTATGGACGTGAAAGAAGCTAGGACCGTGTGTCAGGACAAAAGAGTGTAGCGGTCCATCCTCTCTGCCTATCCCTGCAGGGAAAAGGCGTGATGACAGCAGTAGTTGTTATTATTTGTGTGTAATTAGCTTTTTTCGTGATTTTATAATATTTCAGGCAAAGTCGACAGTAGGTACGACTATTATTGACGATTATGGACTACACAAATGTTATTTTAAACAAAGCCTTGCCATTATCTTTCTTCAATTTGACATGAACCTTCCAGGCATAGAAATATCTTTAAACTGTAGAAAAACGCATTAAAACCACACATATTTAATTTCGTAAAATGTATTTTCACTTAATGAATTTTCTATTATATTGCCTTGATGTAACGGTTAGTTATATGAATAACCGAGTATTTAATTTAGAAATAAAACATACTAACATTTGGCTCTTTTTGTATGTTCTACTTGACAATTTGACTTGCACCGTTTTACCCCTAAGGTACGTATTGTATATATAAGATTAGTGATCGTCACGTCTCTAACATCTAAGTTATATTTGATTCGTTATAAATAAAGTTGTATAACGGTTTGACAATGCTACGGAAACAATACCTGCCAACTTAATGGATATCTGGAATCGGGGAAGGAGCATCAGATTTAAGGTAACTAATCCTATTACCGTCACGTCTCAAATAATATGATGTCAAACAGGGCACCTACTTTATGTTTTATATTTATTATAGCAAAATAATAAAACTTAACATTATATTTTAGCGATATATCGTGAATTTTATTTCTGAAGGAACTACGTGTCTTGAAATTTAAAAAGTATTTAACTTCATATAGGAGTTATTCAATAAATCCTTCTACGTCTAGTTGTTACATTTAGTACAAAACGCTTTGCGCGATCAACGGAACGGCAAGTCGAAAACTGATTCCTATACTATGAGAATATAGTAGATCTGGTAGTGAAAACCCCCATTCTTTAAACGTGACCAGAAATATTTTTGAAATAACCTCTGTGCATTCAAATATACAGAAGGGGTATAATATAACGTTGTATGATGATGTTCGAATGGTGAAATAAGTAAAGAATGCAAGGCTGAGATAAGCATTGGCGATAAAATTAAGAAGGGTACTTTGAAATGGTTTGGGCATGTGAATCGAATGAGAGAAGAAAGAATAGTAAAACAAACTTATGAGGCGAATGTGGTTGATAATAGAAGCAAAACATGCATTGTCTTCGTCATCTTTTGACCTAATCTGCACCTAATGGTGCATAGAGCTCTCCATTGTATAGACACATGATGAATGACATAAATTACATGAACTTATAGTTGTTTTAAACATAAAGAGTAAATCCACTCACGAGTAGGTAAAGGCTATTAGACTTATAAAGTTGAAGCATAAGTAGGGCCATTATGATCGGTGTTGCATAAGCCGTAGATAGATTTTAGAGTCACTTGGACGTTAAGTAAGTCGAACGCGCTCTTCGATTACGTAGACTTTCGTCACCCCCAGATTTTACGTTCTTCAAACCCTTATCCACGACCCAGTGGTGCACAGGGCACTACATATAAACACAGTATTATTTTGATCGTTAACACATAAAGGAAATGTACCAGTGGTACCCTCCGCTTCAGGTACCAATCTAAGATAATATTGAATAAATATTAAATTGAAAAAATCACTTATATTTATTTAATCCCCCCCCTGAAAATCGAACGCGGGACCTCTATAACGGTAGCCGAGCGTGGTGACAATCACACTATGGAAGCGGAATTTAGGTTTGGTAACACAAAAATACTAAGTTGTTTTGGTTTTGTTTCATAAAATGCAGCTTCTCCAAGAATTGCCAGTATGCAAAAAACTTGAATTAACTGAAGATGATTAGGCTTTTACCCATCAAAATATGTATATTTGTATACCCTATTTTCGGTGATTATCAAACATGTCGCGGTTATAGGGTGCTTCACCTTATTTAAGAGCGTGGTTCCAATTATTTAATCAAATAGTTGGTTATACGCTGATCATTCCCGATTCCATTATAGCGAGTGGAAGGGTACCAGGGGTTACTTGGAGCCGTGGGGTGAGGATTTATTTGTTTTGCGCGCATTTGGAAATTAGTTAATTTAGCAGTTGCGACAGACGGCCGAAGATACGTGGTTTGATTTACAATACAAGCTACAGTAAGTTTTGTAACAATCGTACCAACTTGAACCCCTGTTTCCATGGGAACTTGTGTTCCTTCAGATTGTAAGGTGACGTTATATCGTTATGTGGGTTTGATAAGTGCTAAGGGGTCTAACATACTTGAAGTGTTTGATGTGTTTAAGTGAAGATTAATTTATATCGTCAATATGCTCATATGTGCTGTCTACTCTACGTTAAAATTTGTTAGAATATTAAATTTATTCGCATTTTTTTTTAATAAAGATGTTTAAAAAATAAACCTTAAAGGTGTTTCATCATAGATAATATAAAAAAAATGGAGAATAAATATAGAAGTCAGGACATTTACCCGTTAAGGTAAAGGGCGATTTGTGCAATATATTTAGAAGCTCCAAAAATTTCCAAATTAAAGAGTTTCAGCGTACAAAAGGCTTTTATAGTCCCACCATAGATGTCTCTAGTGACTCTCGCATACTGTCTTTCGAGTTTGATCAATATATCTAAAAGTTTAAAAAAATTGAGAAGTGCGGTTGGTAGTCAACCATAGGTAGAATAGTGAATATTGCACGTGTGTAAAGTGATTACTTGACCAGCCTATGATGGTAAATATATTATCTTCAGCTATGTTGAGATGTCAAAAAAATGTAAAAATAACTCTTCAATGGAGAAAACTCAGATTTGTGAACAAGTATTTGGAATCTCTCAAAATGTTGTATAGTTATTTTTCATCTTCTTCCTTGCTCCATCCCAACTTTGTAGACAAAGACAGGTTGTAGGTCCTCAGGTTGTAGGTCTTTCTATCGTATACAACGTCACCTAGGTCATGCCTTCGAATCATGTTATCTTTCTGTAGCATCCATGAATTTTTTGGTCTTCCTCTTGATGTATTTCGAGGAAGATCTGTGGTGTAAAGTTACTTTTAAAGTTATAAAATGAAAAATCACAACTGTAGAAATATGGTATTTATTACATTATAAACGAGTTTATAAAAAATACTATAGCATTTTTGATGTTAGAATGAATCCCAATTGAGTATGCTTATTACCGCATGGTAATAATACATTAGATGTACACCCTCGTCAGCGATTCATTAGGAAAGGTGAACAGACTTTCGGAATTACACATGTCAGCAATTCAACAGGCGGTAACATACACATTAACCGGAAAATGTTTTAATTTATTATTAAAATGATTCATATTCTATTCGCATTGCGTCGACAGATCACCTTCCCGGCTGGGCCGACATAAAAACACCGGGATAAAGTTTTCCCGTGTTTCGCAAGAACGTGATGAAATTTTGATTTACCGTTCTCGTCCCTCCGCCCTTGAAGCGCTCTGCCCGCCACCCTTAAAGGGAAAAGTTGGATGATTCGCTATGCGGTGTTGTATCGTTTTTATGGCCTCATCGTGAAATATGCGCGTGGCGATTATTTTTTCCCGCGCCGTAATAAAATTTGAGAAAACTGGCTAGGCGAGGCCTACCGAATTAATGGCCGACGTTACCCTGTTTTATACTTTCGCTCTTATCATATTTCTTCCCGGGATATCGCTCTTTGTCGGATTCTTCTTTGAATCGCGCAACTTGTTGGTAATTCAATACTTGGACGATTATTCATTTTTATGTCTGTCTACTTATAATTACGTTCTTCACTGTAACTTCTGCGCTATTAATATTTCAATTTTATGCACTTTGTTCATCAAATAAAATAAAAGAACAACTTTATAGTTTTTCCACATTAATTTTGATTAACCAGTGATTGAATTTCGTCACTATCGACGTTATCAAACTGGTGAGAGGCTAGACAAAATTTTATATACACAACAAGGTAGGTGATAAAAACTATGATTTTATATAGTTTTTCTGGCAAATTTAATTTGCAAAGAATTGAATGATTATCCATATTGCAACAAGTGTCTTAAATACAATACAATAAATTTTTCATTGAATAACAAGCCAGCTACTTTTTGGTAATATCTATCCATTTTTTTAAATTAAGTTTTACTTGGCATATACCACTTTTTCTTAAAATCTATCATGATACATATTTCGATGTATTCTGCATCATTTTCAAACACCATATGTGATGCTAAGTCTAAATTTTTGACTTATGGCCTTGGAACGTTGAAGGACGAATGTTGTAAGCTGTTTCTTATTTTTATTTATTTATTTATAAATATTTATTACAATGACTACCCCTTATTTTCCTTAAAAACATAAAAAATAATTAGCAAAAAAACAGCTCATTCTCCCTCTTCATCCTTCAACGTCCAAAGAACTCAACTTTAAAATTAATCGTAAGCTTCAAATACGGTGTTTGACAATGTCGCTAATTTGCATCGAAACACGTGTCACAATGGATTTTAGAAAAAAACTGGTATTTACCAAGTGAAATTAAAGTTTTAAAAAAGTGATAAAGTATCGCACGTGTTCCGTTTATCAGACAAATAAGAACACGTCTTTCCTTAGCGTGACATTGATTTGTTGCTCTCGATTCCGAAAATGTATTTTTTTTATGACAATTCATTTGATTTGACACAAAGCGAACGATGGTATCTCCCGTCTTTATTTTTCTGCCGAACGTAGTCCTTGCCATAACTCCGTGAGAAAGATATACAAGAGTAGGTCCTATCTACAAATGTGTTACGGCTTTAGCTCGTGTCCTACATTTCGGATTCTCGTATAACCCCTTATCGCCTTAACTCGATCTTCTGACAGAACGGCTTAAAGGCGCCGAGGAATAAATTCGGCGTATCAGTGTAAAGTTCCAGTAGGTTCTGTAGCCCGGAGCTAACGGTATTCAAATGCAAATACGCTTTTCAGCCTAGTTGGCTGCGATTCTGATTCCGCTATGCCAAACGAAGAGGCTAAGCTTACCAGAGATTCTTGCGCGACCATCCTACTCCGAATGCACACGAGTTAACTTTTTTTTAATGATGTAGCTTGTTACAATAATTGTATTTTGGCGTAAATAACTCGATTTTAATGAATAATTCACAGATCTGGATTATCTCCAATTTTAGGAGTTATTTTTCATATTATTTTTTGACATCTCATCAAAGATTTAAAAGACTATGAATGCTGGGCATTTACGGGGCTGCCGACCGTCATAGGCTGGTTTAAGCAATCGCTTTATATACGTGTAACATTCACCAATTCTACCCATTTTTACAACCACACTACTCAAATTCATGGAAGTTCTATATATATGAACCAATTTTTGAAACATTGTTCTTGAATCACTAGTACTTCACTAGAGACATCTATTTCTAGCTTTTTATTGAGCAGAAACTCTTGTATGTGAGATCCGAATCCTGGAGTATAATCGCATACATCGCTCACTCCTTTCAAGAACGTCATAAATCAAAAAACTTGATTTTTCAGGAGAACGTTTTTAAAGTTTAAAAATATAATACCATTGATTAAAAATGAATACAAAGCCACTTATTGAACTTTTTACTGTGCAACAGATCTTTTTAAGTGAAACCTGAAGGTTTTTTCTCCATTTGAAAAGTATTTAGTATATTTAAAAAAACTAATCAAACAATACCTTTTTTTCAAAATGCAAAAACAACACTTTCTGCCCTGTAGCGGGTAAATATTGAGTTAAAAATATGCCTCTTTTGCTGGGATATAGTACGTTTTATGGGCATTCCGAAAACATGCACAACTGAAAATTGATGATTTTTGATTTATGACGTTCTTGAAAGGAGTGAGCGACATGAGAAACGCCAGACTAGCTAGAGAGTCTCTCCACACATTTTTCTGCTCCAATAAATATATATAAGCTTTTTTTTTAGAATATACATATATTATAATAATATTTTTAACCCATTACCTTTCAAAATCTCTTTTCTTTTCAAAAACTTTATATTTATTTCGAGTATTTTTTTCTCAATACAAAAATAATGTTTTAAGAAAAAAATGTTACCTGGGTTTAAAAAAAATTATTACGGGCTATTGATTACTAGGCTTTTATTACATTAACATGTTAAAACATTAGAAAAAAATTGTTATCCAAAATAATATATTATTCTTCTTCCTGGCTCCATCCCAACTTATCGTCTTTGTAGACTGTTAGGTGCTCACACCATTTCAGTTGCCTTCCCTCCACCTTAGGTACTATTAATGCTTGTTACACACAGATTTCCACGAATGCGTGAGAAATATTATTTAAAATAATATCCCTAAAGTTATAATTATGACTGGATATATCACTTCCAACCCAAATTGTAAATAAAATTAACAGTCGGTGAAATATTGTTCAATTTTTATGAATTTGTTTGTTTTTCATATAATACATCATCTTTAAGATAATTAATAAATTTTTCGTTTGCATTAATTTCGGCACAATTGGTTATTGCTCGATTTATTATCGTCTATCAGTAAAAAACTTTGGTTCAGTATTGAACTATCCCAGGGGTCAGCAACCTCTTGTACCAAAAGAGCCAAACGTGCGTAGATAAAACGGTTTTAGAAATTTTTGAGGAAACAATTTTTAATTTGATTTATTAAATTGTACAATAATTCTCAAGCCTTTTATATTTATATTGAACATAAAAGTGGTTTGAAACTAGTGTGGTTTTGCAAAGGTTGTTTTCTTTTCAACGTTTACATTTTTAACAAGAGAAAGGTTTTAAAAGTTCTTACCCAACGGAACTAAAGTGAATATGCACCGAAAAATTAAAAAATAATATTAATCAAAATTTCTGGAAAATTTGTCATTTTTAATTTGACAAAGAAAGAGCCACACAAATAACTTAAAGAGCCACATGTGGCTCGCGAGTCGCACGTTGCCGACCCCTGAACTATCCGTAAACAGATTTAAGTGGGATTTAATAACACGTCTCTCTACTAGTCCGACAGCTTGATGAACTTACATAACCGAAGAAACTCACCAAATTAATTTATCATACAGAAATATTATGGAGTATTGAATAAAACATTTAACACTGTCAGAAGGATTATTTATAATGAGTGGTTAATATTAAGTAGATCACGAAATTAACTACCGGATCTTTATAATTGGTCTCAACCTTTTCTCCCCGTGTCAAAATAAACAAAGTAATTATCAATCCTTATGTATGTAATTATACTACAAAAAACTTGGTAACTCAGATTATCATAAGAGTGGGAATTATCATATGACAGTGATTTGAAATAATTATACGAGTATGATAAAAAAACAGATGGCTACTATAAAGTCGAACTTGGGTCCTTTGGATTCTCGACCCACTGCTCTACCATTAAGCTAATCATTATCATTTCATGATGCATGTTGTAAATTAACGTACGCTCACTACACCAGCAAACATAATATAATTCCATTGATTGGTTAAGCAGTTACTTTCTGGTACTATGCTTTTTTAAATCAGAATTCTACATTGCGAATTTAAATATTAAAATAAAATACTTATGAATGACCAGTTTTAAGTAATTTCATGTAATCACAGCTAGTTTCGAGGGAAATATATATATATATATATATATATATATATATATATATATATATATATATATATATATATATATATATATATATATATATATATATATATATATATATGTGTATATGTATATATGTATATATATATATATATATATATATATATATATATATATATATATATATATATATATATATATATATATATATATATATATATATATATATATATATATATATATATATATATATATATTTATATACCGTAAAGTGGGTATACATTGCACCAAAATACTGCATTTTTTCAAAAAATTGTCTATTCAGATCAGGTTTTTTACTTTTTCTGAGGTTTCAACTATTGCAATGTAATAACACATATACCTGTAACATGTCTGACACATTTTTAAATTTTTATCTATTTTGCCTGTATTTTTTTTTTATATTTATATTTTGGTGCAAAGTATCCCGGGGTAAAGTACAACTTTGCACCATGATATTTTCTCTACACTTTTCGTACTAGAATCCAAATTTATGCAAAGTAAAGGCTATCTTACAAGTTTCATTGCACCTCGTGAAGGGTTTTGGCTCACAGTTCGCTAAATGCAGATTATATTATTGTATAATTATGGAAAAATAAGACACTTGATAGAATTATTTTTTTTAAATTTTAAAAAATCTAACAAAAATGTTTTTTATTTCCAATACTGAAGGTTTAAAATTATATAAAATAAAAGGTGGATATTAAAACATATCGTTCTACATAGATAATAGGAATTAAAATTAAATTAGGTCTAAATATGGTCAAGTTCCGGGACGGTAAAGAAACCTCTTTTGGATTGCATTTTCGGTTCTTTTATGGAACCCACTACATCCTTCCAAGAATATTGAAGAAAGTCATCCTTCATCGGCCATTTATACGATTTGAGACTCTCCTGCATGGATTTAACAGCTCTGTTTTTCTTTATTTCCAAAATCTGTCCCGGAAAATTTTTCCTTCATAATGAAATACGACATATTCTCCCACCTTCTTTTTTACTGGTCCTAATGACACTGAGGAACAAATACGATAACTGGTTTCAGTCATCGTTTTTGTTCTTCTCCCTCTTCCTCAAAGCTTCCGTGTGAACTTTTATCAGTTAATGCTAGATATGCTGGAAGTTTCCATGCGGAAGGTGGGATCATTGATGTAGTTGATTCAGGTAGCATTTGTGTCTCGTCAACGTTCATTTCGACATTTGGATCGTGAGCAATGCTCTTACCTGGTTCTATCGGTATCGTTTTCCTGCGTTTTAAGACTGAATTCTTTGGGTTGAATCTGTTTTCTTCCAAAAACTGTTGAAAACTCTGGCGCACGTCATTGTCATACGCTTTTAATGGCAACCGATTAAGCAACTGACTAGTTTTAGCAACAGTCAAGGTTTTATGTCTTTGCAAAAATGATCTTATCCATTCAGAGCCTGGTACGATGTTCTTTAATATTCGCACTCTTCTGCCAAATCTATCCAAATAGGCTATTAGAATGTAGCGAATGTTAAAAACACTCATTGGAAAATCGTACTTACTCATGTCTACTATGCAGTTTACGAAGGATTGCTCTTCGCCCTTGTCACATATCGGAGGTTTTCCCACAGGTTTTGTGTGCTGACCTTTGAGTTTATAGTTAATCGTCCTTCTGGGGATTTATAACTTTTTTCCAGCCTTTCTTTGACTGATTGTACCATTTCGAATAGCCTCCAAACACTGCTCCACTCTCTTCGGTGTAAAATCGCAGTATCGTCTGGCATAAGGCCGCTGTTTGTGTGTTCTTGACATTTTTGAAAAAAAATATACCCTCAGGAATTAGGTAAGTACACAAAACCTATAGATATTTAGCAAAAATGTCAAGTTGTATTAGCCGTTTTAAGACTTTTGATCAAATTAATTAACTATGGCCCTTTGTGGATACTTTGCACCAGGTGCAATGTTACCCCAAATGTAGTCAATACAAGTAAGTTCTTAAAAAAATATAATTTTTAACATAAACTTGACAACGTAACCAAAAAATACAACATTTGAGAAAAGCAGGGCCTACCTACCTACGATTTAGAGACCACTCACTTGTTGTAACTTGTTTCAGTATACTGATTACATTGGATTTTTTCGGACACAATTTTCAGACAGAAAACTTTCTTTACGTTCGGACAGGAAATACGCATTGAAGCAATAGCGACCGAATGTTACTTCTTTAAACTAAAAAGTAGATTGAAGTGCCATCTATCAGAAACAATAGAAAAAATAATGAAAAATGACATGTATCAGAGATGACCAGCTCCACAATTTCTTTACAGAAGGTGGTGCAAAGTATCACCCATGGTGCAAAGTATACCCACTTTACGGTATATATATATATATATATATATATATATATATATATATATATATATATATATATATATATATATATATATATATATATATGTATATATATATATATATATATATATATATATATATATATATATATATATATATATATATATATATATATATATATATATATATATATAATATTTTTTTTAAAGACATATATCTACGTGAACAATTAAAAAAAATGTAACAATATTTCTTCGCAAACCTTGTGTTCATAAACTTACTCACACATTTTTAATACTTTTATTCTCAATTTACTATAGCAATATACTTGGGTATATATATTATCTGGTGAACATACAAAACTCAGAATATAAAATAAAAGTTATTTCACGTGTTGATGAGAACACCTGTAGTTCTCTAAACTAGTACTGTTAATAAACAAAAGTGGTCTCATTCAAATGTTTTTTTTTTTATTAAATTATCATGTTATGCCACGAAGTTAATGCCAAATGAATAAGTATTTACGTATTTTTTCTCTTAAGGGCTATTATGACGCGTGTTTCAATCCTTCCATATCATGATAAAGCACCATATATGAATGAAGCTTAGTCTAATGAGATAAGAAGGAGTTGTTTATTTTTTTTATCAGGAGGAACATTAGTATTAATGTACCATAAATCGCAAAATTCTTAACCCGTTTCATAGCGTTCGAACAAATTAACTGACTTTTTTAAAAACTGTAAAACATTATCTCTATATTGTACGTATAACTAATTTCATTTTTTTTTCTCTTTGTTACAGGTAAGCTTCATAACGAGTATTGGCAGAAGATAAATTAATTGGGTGGGCGCTAAGTTCACTGTGCTATGGTAACTACGTATTTCATTAAAGAAGTTGAAATTTAATGCTGTAATTTGATGGTTTTTGTATTTCATTAACTTAATCGTAATATATACATATTTTTTTATAAATCTGATTAAGGCGGTGGTTTACCCAGAAAATAATATCGAATTAAGCAATGAGACAATATGTTGTATAACTGAAATAATAATCTAACATTTTTTTCCATTACACAGTTTTGATTTATGTAATAATTAAATCAGAGTTGTTGTAATATTCATCTCTTTTTCAAAAAGTTTTATTGAGTAAATACCACTTTTAAATAGTGGTATTTACCAATTAAAACTTTAATTTATAACAAACAAACATCACAACCTTTAGCCAAATATTTATTAAAAATACTTAGAACACAAATCCGCGAATATACGGTGTTATGATATGTGTATAAGCGTCTGATGATTAGTAATTTATCTATTGAAAAATTCTATTGAGACTTGAAAAATAGTTTAGGTGATATTTTTTTACTACAAAATAGTATCGGTTCCTGTGAATTATAAACTTATACTAAATCAATTACTCTTTATGTCATTACTTAAAAAAACATAAGCAATTAACAATTTAATTTTAATACCTTTTAATATAATTTTATACAACCACGATGATACAACTAATTGATTATACTTGTAAAAACGTCTTTATTATTGAAATTAACGAAGAGCTTTTAACCTTCCCTTTTCAAGTGTGACCACGTTATAAATAAAAGAGTAACACAACGATATTTTATTATGGAAGTAACAAACGTCAATTTAATATTTCAATAAAATTTCACCGGAATAACGTGTAAAAAATTTTTAGGAATTCAAAAGAATAACTAATGTGACTATCCTTTTAAATCACATAACGAATTCAGTGCAAGTAGCTTTTTCCGTTAATCGGAAATAACAATTTTATTTCATTATAAATCAGTTTCCGGTATGTGTATTATATCAGTTCCATTATACGCATTCTAATAAAATATTTTTTTACCGCGTCTCCAATTAAATAATCGAAGCATGTTTTCAATCCGGTATGTCTGAAGAACTTTTTACGTGAATTAATAAATTGATCATGATTCTAACCAAATTTATTATTTAGTTCATGATTCCATTTCCATTTCCTCCTTACAATAATAAACTTTATTTAACTTTGGTCGTTTTTTATAACCGTGTTTAAAATTATTAATAGCCCAACTATCCTTTCGGAAGTTGTTCTTCTATAAAGTTTCATTTCAAATTAAGTTAGAATCTAAATTTGGAAAATTATATAAGAACTCTAAAATAATTAGTTCCCACTGCCTACGTTTCTACAGTAAATTTAATGTTTTCCATATTAATTACGGTAAGGGTTTCTAGTATTTTCAAGTAAGATTTTTTTATAATTTTATTAAAGAAATAGATTTTTGTATGTAAATTTAGATAATTTATGGATGTGTCTGGAACAGATGGTTGACAACTTTTTCCACTGAACATTAGAATGGGAAGTCCTATATTATTTGGAATATCAGAAAAATCATACAGTTACATCTGAATTTTTAGAAAAAAAACTTGATTTTTCTTATAAATTATCATATTTTAAAAAAACAATTTTCATAGTTGCACTGCTAGTTTCATTATTTTACCGCACCCCAGAAAATCACCTCTGTGGAACACGCATTTGTATGTTGCATACATGATTTCAAGTATCTATGAATGCTTGCGAGATATCAGTTTACTCTTGCTTTGTGCTGAAAGGCCGCAAGATATTTATGATCTAAGTTGGAATCGAAATATCAACGCGTTTAATAGAGGAGAATATTCACAACTTGCCTCATACGGTGAGTTTAACTACAATAGCTTAGAACTGTAATAAATACGAGTAATGAAGTAAAAATTTAGATTTTTTATCAGGTACTTTTTTTAAGAAATGTAAAATGTAAAGAAATTTATGAAATATCAAATAATTCGAACATTTTTACTAAAGATGTTAAAATCACCGTTTAATAAACTTTACATTAATAGTTACATAAATAATTCATTTTGATTAAAGTTGTTAACACTATGAAGGATCATTTCTTAACAGTGTTTCGGTTACAAAACTCGATACATCTTCAGAACAATCTATTATTAAGTATCTCTCCGCCTCCGTAGTGTAATGTAATGTTCTGGAGGTCCCGGGTTCGATTCCCAGGGGGGTCAAATAAATATTAGTGATTTTTTCACTGTAATATTTATTTAATATTACCCTGGACTGGTACCTGAAGCGGAGGGCTGATCACCTTTTCTTCATGTGTAAACGATCAAGATAACACTGCGTATATATGACGCAGTGCCCTATGCACCATTGGGGTGCGGATAAGGGTTTTATTATTATTATTAATAATAAATACAATAAAAATATATTCTTTGAAGAATAAATATATCCTGGGTGGATCGAATTTGGGAGTGGAGTGAAAATAATTATGAATGATTTTTCGGTCACAATACAATGCAGTGCCTTATGCACCATTTGGTTCGGATAAGGGTAAGAAAAAATACGATTTTCGAAAAATACTTCAATAAGGTTAAATAAGGAAAAATAAAATTTTGCCTATATTTTTTTCTAAAGATCATCTTACTATCACTTTTTCTTATTGCTGTGAAAGAGCGTTTTATTCCATCGGTTCTGCAATAGCAAAGGCACGCTCGCTAAATTTTAAGCGCTGGTTGATATTTACACACATGTATATAAATATATACATACATATATACAATAGTACATATATTCCAGTGTTGATTTTTATTTGATTTACGTAGTTGCATATGACGTGATATTTTGCTTTGTATGTTGTAAATTGTATTCTGCAATAATTCATAAATAATAATGCCAATAAGTATCCAGTCGGTTTTGCCTAAATATTTTTTATTAATATAAAATAAACAAATAAATTGGACTGCAAGCTTTATGTGTTCTCTCATTCGTGTATCTTTAATTGACGTCTTGTTATCAATGCATAAAATAAACGACCACGTAACACAATATTTCAGTGCAGTTCTCACGGAGGAATTTAACACTACAGCCGAGTCCACACACCCGATTAACTGGATTGAACAAATATCAACACATACAATACAATGATTTACCAACATGTGGGCGCCGACTATCGCTGGCAAGTGTGCATATTCATCCTATGGGCGGATTCGCTTATAGGGCGCCGCCTTTATCGAAATAGGGATGGGTAATTATTTCTTAAATTTATGTTTTACTTGATAAATACCACTATTTCTTAAAATGTAATCAGACACGTGTTTTGATGCATTGTGCATCATTCGAAAACGTCACGCTTTTTATACTTACCAAAATTTCATAAATCGATTACTGAACATAGAAATTGAAAGCTCTAAGCTAAGCTAAGAAAATCAAAGCTGTTGCATTTGGCAAAAAGTTACAAGTCATGGATTAAAAATCGATTCATTTTTAATTTTACTTAAGTTTGACTTGGTAAATACTACTATTTCTTAAAATGTAACTTTCAAACGTGACGGAGAACGCATCGGAACACGTATCACATTAGATTGAAATAGTGGTATTAATCAAGTTAAACTTAAATTGCTAGTGGATACATATTACCACAAAGTGACTGCCAAATCAATTTATGAAAAAATGGATAATGATCGGTAATTTTTTTCACAACTTTTTGAAAATATTATTCTGTTTTCTAGCTCAATTTAGCTTCCGGCGGATGGCAAACTCAAAAGAGAAAATGTAATTATTATTTTACCAATTTTATGAAATCGTTTTAAATATTATTTAATAATATTTTTAAATATCTAATTTGAAGTATCAAAGGTTATGATATATTCACTGTAAGTTTTTTAAGGTATTATATTTTATTAAAGTTTTAAATAAATACTATACCGGTTAGAATTAGAAGATAATATAATATCTATTTTCCTTAATATTAAACTAACTACCTAACTTACCACCATGGGTAGGAAGAGAGAATAGAACTCAACACCTCTTCGCCAAAAATTTTCGCCTTTTCTTCATCTTCATCTGTTGCATGAGATGCATGAGGAGATCCTCATGCATCTTGTCGATCATCCGCCTCCTGACTTGACCTCTTTCAACTTATGAAATACTTGATCATGTCAAGTTTTCCTCGGTCTTTTTCTGCTACTATTTCCAACTACATTCGTCTTACAAATTTGTTTTACCGTTCTTTCCTCACTCGTGCATTCTTTCCATTTATCACCATTCGAACATCTATCATAAACATTAAAGGTTTTTTTTTCTGTAGGATTTATTTACAAAACGTTATAGTACACTCAGGTCTCGTATAACACGGTTATATGGTTCCACAAAAACCCGTGTTATACCAGGTTTGAAGTTCATACAAAATTAGGGTTTGCGTTCCAAAAAAAATTCATACAGTGTATATGAATACCTATGTACTTAATTATTTTTTAAATAACAAATATATTATTTAATTCATTTATTTTTCTGAAACCGTGTTGTAAATGGCGTGGACAATACATGTGTATACAAGAAATATGCCACAATTTATACATCCGTGTAATATAAAACCGTGTTATACGAGGCCCAATTTTACTTAAATGTAAGGTAAATACGTCCCTGTTTCTATTGAACTGAGATAGGTTAACGACATCAAAATTACACTCACAAGAATTTCATTCCTTCTCACCATGCTTGTTATTTAAATTAACATTTTTTGTCCGTGCCTTACCTACTGCGTCGTGTGTGGCTTTAATTTTAATACGGTTTCCGTTTTTTTAATTG
This sequence comes from Brachycentrus maculatus, assembly GCF_059751285.1. Lineage (NCBI taxonomy): Eukaryota > Metazoa > Arthropoda > Insecta > Trichoptera > Brachycentridae > Brachycentrus > Brachycentrus maculatus. The sequence goes on along the minus strand of NW_028280828.1, from coordinate 406,904 downwards.
AATGGCAACACAGTTTTACTGACTAAAAGGCTTACTGAATTAATTAATTTGCATTATATTGAAAGTCAAAATGTGTTCTCAGCAGCTTTTTGTACGTCGTTCTTTCGAGATTTTATTATTCTGTGATATTGTAGGACCATATTTCTTATGATGTCATGAGAATAAAATGTTCAATCCAAAACAATTTCGTATTCATTCCTTTTAAGCACCGCATGTGAACATGTAAGATTTATTCATTAAATACATTTACATATATATTATTAGATTAAAACCAATATTTTTAGCTTTTCCACTTTATTTTTATTTGACCAGCGACCGGGTTTCGTCGTTACCGACATCATCAGACTGGTATATTCAATAATATATTCAAAATGCAATTCCATTACGAAGTGTCAGTGGATAATATAAAACATTTACATATTGTGATATTTTTTTTATACAGGTAGGGTGAAGGCCCCGGTTATTGTATTTTAAACGATTTTGTTCAATCAAAATTAATTGACAAGTGAACTATTTATCGTATCAAATTAAAGAATTTGTTTTATAACTATTCTTATTATTTACATATAGATTTGGCGTTTGATTTGTAGAACTCCTTTTTAATTTACTTATCAACTATTGAATTTAAAAATACATTTTTTACAACTGTTTCGCCTTGTTCTGACATTTTCAAACTTATCAAACAGTTGTTTAAAAATGTCATACAAGGCGAAACAATTGTCAAAAAATTTTATATCAAAATATAATTAAGAAAACTAAAAATCTGTTTGATTTTAATATTAAACATAAAAACTATTCTTATTTTCGATATTGTTGAAAAATAAAGTTATTGCTACTCGGTATTACAGAGGCGTGCATTATATACAGGCAGAAAATCAGTGCCTATCTTGGATTACTCGCGTTCCATATAGACACGACCAGTACCTACTATGCCTTATCCTTACCCAACCCTACTGTCTACCCTGATCTAAAACTCCGTGCACGCATTTAAAAAAAAATCGGAAACCTAATGTATTACGTACTTGTAAAATCTAAAATCCGATTTTCAGTTCCTCTTTCCAGAGCTTCCCTCGATAATTGACACAGATAGCTATTCTGGTTGTGTTCGCGAGCGATTCCTCTGAAAGGGACCTTTAATTTGATTGTGTACCATTTGAAGTGCACTCTCAACTTAAATGTGATTTGTGCGACGGCAGAGGGCCGTAATGTAGAAAGATGTACCCGCCGGTATCAAATTATCTACTGTGTGCATTACAATAACATTGACTCGTGCCGACTGACTATGACAAGGATAGTGAACGTATGGCACGAGAGATGATTTTGAATGTCATGCGAATGAAGAGAAAAAAAAGTGATTTTACAAAAAAAAACAAAAAAAATTTACACCAACAGACGAAAGTACGATTATAATTTATAATTAAAGCAATAAATTTGTGATTTTCCATTTCATAATTAAAAATTAATTGTTTTTTAAAATCACTAAAATTATTTTATTATAACTTAATTATTATGTCTGCTACTAACCGCTTCTTTTTTAAGACTGATTAATACTACTAAAACTTACTTTTAGTATTATTCAGTCTTGAAAAAGACATTATAATTAAGTTATAATAAAATATTTATATTGATTTTAAAACAAAGTTATATTTTAATTTTATAAAGTATAACTGTTTGTATTATATTAAAAGCTACGAGTTATGAACCCGATATAAAAAAGGGCATCTAGTATCCAACAACACAAATCTCAATAATGAAGAAGTTTTAAGGGTTCTTTATTTTTGGTCTTTTTTATATTTGTTTCTTTTATTTTGCCATTTATAAGTGGGTACTTTATTATTATTTCGGTGTATTAATGCTCTGTTTATATTAAAAATCTGAAGTAACAAGACCATTTGATGCATTTTTATTTCAATGGCATGTGGCACGCGACATATTATGTTGAATACAAAAATTGGCACTCAGTCATAAAAAGGTTTGATATCCCTGGACTATGAGATTCTGCTTCGCGTCATGACTAATTTGATTTCGGCGCAAGAATGAACGCGACCTAATCATGTGATTGCACTGACTGTTGTATATTAAGCATGGAGATTTGGATGCAGTTGTTCATACGATGGTATATTCAGAAGTCGCCGTACAAACATGTTCGCTTTACCAATTAGATACTAGTGGAAATATCATTTTACTATCCTACCTGTTCCCGCAACTCGTAATTACACTTTATTCATTCTCCTCTGGATATTTTTTTTAAGCATCGCACATTAAGAAACATTAAAAATAAAATTTATATATGAAGCACTAACTTTGTGATTTTCCATTTTATAATTAAAATGTAACTTTGTTTTAAAATCACTATAAATATTTAGCTATAACTTTATAATGTATATCGGTTTCGAAGCTAGCTGCCAATCAACAAAAAAATAAAGCCACTTTAGATCTACCCAAGCTCCTTCCTATAACCGTCAAAATATTTTGAATTTTGTTTAGTAGATAGTGTTTTAGTATTAATCATAAACTTACATAATAATAATAATGTTAGTTTATTCTTCTTGCTGTCTTTATTCACGATCTCAGGGCTTTTGTCTGATAAAATGATAATAGAATTCACCAATCTCTGCTTCTTCATACGAATTTTTCATATTCCATATGAGACTATAACGAAAAAGATGAAAATCTAGCCTTCTTAAGAAAAGATCAAACAAAGCCAACTCACAAGTGGCTCAAGATTAGATGTATCTTTCTACAATAGTTTGAATACAATAGACTCAAAACACTTTTATGAATACACGATATTAAAAGAAAAAAAACTTTTCAATGTGGAGTTTCTTAGGCGATGATTTAATAATGTATAAAAGGAAGGAAAATTTAGATAGAAGGTTTTTTTTTCTACCCCATATTAGATCCATACGACTGATTAATTTGTTTTATTTACCCTTAATACTTGTGTAATATTGGATAATTTTCGACACCATAACACTATTAGACGTACACCCCTCATTTTTAGTTGCCAATAATGGTTCGAACACGTGCAGCCTAAGTGGAGAAAACACTCGTGCGGCTATTTTTAGGGAGAATATCGCAAAACACGTGGATACAAATGTGAATGCGAGTTCATGGCCACGTCTGAATGTTTCCTAATATTTGTTACTACTACTACTACTACCACCATCACACTGTTTCTCCGCAGGGATAGGCAGAGAGGATGTAACGCCACACTCTGTCCTAATATACACTCCTAGCTTCCTTCACATCCATACATTTAGTCATACATGACCTCCGATTACGCAGACTTTTGATACCACCAGATTTTAGGTTCCAATTGATCTAATCGTGCCAAGTCTTTTTCGGCCATCTTCGTTCTGTTCTCCTACTCACATTCTCCATATGGACTATCTTAGTCATTCTCTCGCCATCCATTCGCTCCACATGTTCATACCAACTTGACCCGACGGCTTTCAAGTATTTGACATACCTGATCATGCTAAATTTACTTCGGTCTTTCTCTGCTCCTTTTTCCAACTACATTCGCTTCATAAATTTGTCTAAACGTTCTTTTCTTACTCATTCGTTCGACACATCCAATCCATCTGAAGACACCTTTCTTAATTTTATCGATAATGTTTATCTCAACCTTTCATTATTTCCTTATTTTACTATTCGAACATCTACCATACATAATTTTGCCGCACATTCGTCTGAGGGATCGTTATTCGACTGCATTCAGTCTACCTTCATCCTTTTTTTTCCCAACTCTATGCTTAGCTTCCATACATTAAGTTAATTAATATTATATAAACACTCCCTTAACATTCATCGTTTACGTTGTGTAATACCACTTTTATAAACACTTATTCTTGACTACCAGTTTTGGAAAATCATTAAAATGAAGTTATTACGATTTGACATTTGTATAAAAAGAAAAATTTGAAAGAGATATACAAAATATAAATAATATTCTTTGAAAATTATAATCAATTAAGGAAATTTTCTTAGAATTTCTTAATTTGAAGTTTTTTTTGTGAAAAAATTTAGTTAATTAAGCTGAATTATGGTGCGATTTGGGAGAGTTGAAATAAACGTATTTCTCAAAGATTTTTAATTTTTTTCTTTTTAACTTTATTTTTAGTAGGTTATTTGAATACAAAATTGAGGGTGTAAAGTTATTGGTTCGGAAAATGAGTGAACAACAAAAATTGGCAATCAATTAAAATTAATTGCTCAAATTTATTAACCGTCTCGAATACCGACATTTCTGAACTCCGTAATATTTTATAAAATTCCTACAGAATTTCTTAATTTGAAAGTGAAACATTTTTCCTAATTATTATTCAGAAATTTAAAAAATTCTCTCTTTTTTGGAATGTTGAAGAGATTGATTCATTATTTTATTAATTTTGTGCTTAAGTCTAATTTTTATAAGTCATTTCTTGATTTTTCACCATTGCTTATTTTCACCAAAAAAATATAGATACGCAAAAAATATTTCTTTTAATTATAGATAAATTTATAATAAATATACCAAAATAATTTTAACAATATTTTCGGTGAGTTCAATATGAAGAATATGGAATTCTAGGTATTTTTAGGGCTTAAATACTACTGCTGCTACTACTATCGTCATGCTGTTTTCCCGCAGGGGTAGGCAAGGAGGATGGAATGCCACACTCTTCTTTTCTGACATACACTCCTAGCTTACTCCACATCCATACATCTAGTCATACAAACGGCTATATGTACACATGTAAGTCCAAAAGTGCTTATAAACACCATTCAAACCGCTATCCGCCCCCGATGGTGCATAGGGCACTGTATCAAATAAAAGCAGTGTTATCTTGATATTTAACACAGGAAGGAAAAGTGATCAGCCCTCTGCTTCATGCATCAGTCCAGAGTACTATTAAAGATATATAAGTCTGAAAAATAACTTGTATCCCCCCCTTGGGAATCGAACCCGGGACCTCTAGCACGGCAGCCGAGCGTGCTGACATATATAAAATATAGTACTAATAAACATATACTTACAAATAGGGTTTTTTTTCATATAACGCGCTGGAACGGCGTTCCATCCCTTTTTTCACCGTTATATATTTTTTAAATTTTCAAAAACAATTCGATGAAGCAATGTTTGCGCTTACGTAATTACCATATATATTTATATATTTCATCAAAATGATAAAACATGGTATTGTTATGAATATTTAAATAATTTTCGATTTTTTTTTTTCGAAAACATTTGACATGAAGTGAGTCCCGGGACCTTTTTTGTTTAGAAAATAAACCCTGCTTACATACATCGCTCACTCCTTTCAACAACGTCATATATAAAAAAAAAACAGATTTTTCAGGAGATATTTTTTTAAGTTTAAGAATATATTAAAATGTATTAAAAATAAATATCAAGCCACTTATTGAACTTTTTACTGTGCAACAGATCTTTTTAGGTAAAACCTGAATTTTTTTCTCCATTTGAAAAATATTCAAAATATTTTTAAAAAGAATTCAAATATGCCTTTTCTTCAAAATGCAAAAACAACACTTACTGCCCTGTAGCGGGTAAATATTAATTTAAAAATATGCCACTTTTGCTGGGATATTGTACATTTTCCGGGCATTCCGAAAACACGCACAACTGAAAATTGTTGATTTTTGATAAATGACGTTGTTGAAAGGAGTGAGCGACATGTAACAATATTTTATGATTAACATATAGTAAAAAAGCGTCTTGACATTGTTGAAACCAATATTTCTTCAATTACACCCGTGCACCCGTGTATTTCTTCCACCAATCTCTTTTAATTAACCTTACTCCTGTGGTTGCTTTGAAGTGCATATTTCTGTATGCTCGAGTGCGCCGTATTTGCATTCACATATGCCTGTCTTACCGGAGCAGACTGCACGCATGCTACACTCGGCACCTGCATTCACTGACCCAGCTGCATCCTATGTTTTTTTTACATGTCCACATTGCACAAATAATGAGATGTTAACTTCGGCTGAAACTTAATGGTTGTGTGAATGAAAAGATACGAGTTGCTAATTTTGTTTTATGTTTATTATTTATTTTTTTGTTCACTCTTCAATTCTTATGATTTAACGGTTCATGTATAATTTATAACTAACTACTAACTTACCATCACGCCGCTTCCTGCAGGGGTAGGCAGAAAGAATCGAACGTCACACCACTCTGTCTTTGCAAACATTCTTTGCCTCTTCTACATTTATTCATCTCCTCATACATACCCGACGATTATTACGACTCCTGACCCGGCCGCTTTCAAGTATTTGACATACCTGATTGTGCCAAGTTTTCATCGGTCTTCCTCTGCTTCTTTTTCTCTCAGAAATTTATATAACCGTTCTTTCTTCACTCATACGTTCCACATGTCCAAACCATCTCACACACTGTTGAGGTGTGTGTGTATAATTTATACATACCAAAAACATTAAAAACATATACGAAATGGTTTACAGACATCTCAGATCAGCTACATCTGCTATGGGCAAAGTTATCTTACCAGGTCGCAACCAGCAAACTCAATTTGATGAGCGTGCCTTTGCTGTTGTCGTGCCGATGGCGTGGAATGCTTTTCCACCCGTAGTTAGAAAAAGGGAGTGTGAGATGTTTTTTCAGAAAAAAAACAACATATATTTTTTTCTAAATCATTTCCATTATCTTCTTTTCCCCAATTGATTAAAAAAACACGGTTAAAAATTGTAATATTGTACAATGGATTACTTACGTTACAAAATATATTGAAAGCTGTCCCACCGCATTCCCAAATCTGATACAGAAGCATCTTGGCTTCCTGACAGACCTACTCTTACGAACTAATTTTCGAAATTTATTGAAAATGTGAAACAAAATAAAATTGTATCCCGATTATACTGGGAATTAAGACGTTAGAAAATAGTTATTTTTTTATCAATATTTATTAACTTGCATTTTATAAGACAATTGAAAAATTACTTTTCTACAATTTGTATAAACAATTCTAGCCGTTTATAAAGCAAACGACAAATACATATTTGAATGATTTAAACTGACATTTTGTTTAGTTTGTACTTAGATTTGAATAATCTGTCTTATTTGCATTCATTAGCATTTAAATTAACATCTCTGCGTGATAATACATAAAGTTGTTAGTGAGTAGAGCCGAAGAAGAAAAAAACTGGTATACCTACAGAGTTTATTTATGTCGTTTCGGAATTTTTTTGTGAATACATTAAATTAATCACCATTAACGAATTCTTCACCCAAATCTGACTCGTAAGTTAAAATGATCATAAAAAATGGTTGAAGATATATGGGGTTAAACAAACGTCGAATGTCTCACTTCGGTTTATTTATCATTTAGACCGCGTTATGCAGAATCTATCCAATCCACAATTTTCGAAATTCGCCTGATAAACAGCGTCAAATATCTCACTTCGGTATATTTTTCATTTGGGCCGTGTTATGCATAAACTATCCAATCCTATATCTTGACTCAGCTTAACTGCAGGGGTAGGCAGAGAGAATAGAACCCCACCCCACTCTGTCATTGTAAACATTTTTAGCCTCTTCCACATTCATGCATATCCTCATACAGTCCCGCCGATTATTATCACTCCTAACCCCTCATAGAAAAAGAAGAATATGAAAGTCTGAGCATTTACGGGGCTTACAACCGTCAAAGGCTGGTTTAAGTGATCACTTTACACACGTGTAACATTCACCAATTATACCCATGATTGTAAACCTCACTACTGAAATCCCCGGAACTTCTTAATATATTGAAAAAAGTCGAAATATAGTATTCAATTTCACTAGAGACATCTATGGTGAGATGAGAAAAGCTTTTTATTAAGCAGAAACATATTACACGTGTGTAAAGTGATCACTCAAACCAGTCTATGACGATCGTAAGCCTCGTAATTCCCAGACTTCCATATTCTGCTTCAACTATGTTGAGGTGCCAAAAAAATAATGTAACATAGTGATAACAACATTTTGAGTGTGCCCAAATACTTGTTCACAAAATCTGGATTATCTCCAATTACAGGGGTTATTTTCATATTATTTTATGACATCTCATCAAAGATGAAAAAGAATATGGAAGTCTGGGCATATTCTTCTTCATCTTTGATGAGATGTGAAAAAATAATAACATTGTGATGTCATAATTTTTTTAATTCTGAAAAAAATTAAATGCAATTACCTCTGTTTGTGGGTTGGATGTTTTTTGTACAATATGGTCCATTTGTTGTACAGGTTTGCGTTTCCATTTGAACAGTTGTATTGTAATTCGTAAGGCAAAGTTCGGCAATTAACACCACGTTATCATCTTTCGTACGTAACTCGAGCCGACAAAGGTGGCGGACATATATTTCCTGACTACAGAATGCATCTAGAGTTACCTGCATTAGCGGTGGTAAACGAAGGCAAGTGTTTTGTGTCCGACGAGCGAGTGCAACAGCGTGAGAATTAAATGCACTGTAGCACCTGCAGACCACAAATGCCTAGGTACTGTTGTTTACTGTCTTGCCGAGTTGGAATCGCCGGCGCAGGGTGGTCAATGTGACTTTAAATTAAACCATAGAACATATGTAAATGAAAAGAATATGGAAGTCTGGGCATTTACAGGACCCACGTAAAATCACAGACTTCCATATTCTTCATATTATTTTTTGACATCTCAACATGGATCTGCTAAGTCTGGGCATTTCGTGACTTACGACCGTCATAGGATGGTTTAAATGATCACTTTACTTAGTGTAACATTCACCAATTCTATCCATGATGTCAATCACACTAATTAAATTCTTGGAAGTTCTACTAATATTAATCTAATATTAGTAGAACTTCCTATTAAATTATCTAATATTATACAATTTCATTTTAATTAAATTAAACACTTGAATAATCCACTGAATTGAGTTTTATTTTTATTTACGACTAGTTTCGAAAACGACAATTGTTTACATCTTCTGGTACAAATTAAAACCAATTTAATTTGTACCAGAAGATGAAAACAATTGTCGTTTTCGAAACTAGTCGTAAATAAAAATAAAACTCAACTCAGTGGATTATTCAAGTGTTTAATTTAATTAAAATAATCATGTCATTCCACAAAGTTAATGCCGAATCAATAAATAATATACAATTTCATATTTATTTACGCTACTTTACAACAAAATATTCAGGAAATACGTAAATATTTCTTAGCTCACTCATTCTACATATTTTTTTCTTTCCAAATTTGCTTAACGAACCGAGTTTAAATCTGAGCTTTTATTCCAACCACATTTTCCGACCTCTACAAGATCTCGAAGTTTTTCAGTATACATACAATATCTTTTTGTCCTATTTTCTTGATCTTTAGATTTCTTATTTCCACAGAATTTTTTCCTTCATACTTCATTCTATTAAATACACACCCTTGTTACGAGAGTAAATTACTGATTATCCTTAGTAAGTTAATATAACGTATATTATTTATAAATGTGTGTTAACATATTTCATTATATATGCATTCATTTATATATATTTTTAAAATTACAACGAATCCTATATAAGCGTAACTTTTACGTGAGTAACACTGACACAAAGTTGGTTATAATAAATTAAACTAGGAAAAAAAAGGAAAACAATTTCAATATGCAGTAAAATATCAGAACAAAAAATGATTAAATAAAAAGCAGTACAGTAAACATGACTAAAGAAAAGCATTTTTCTACACGCTTAAACTTGTTCTTGGTGTAGGCCTCGTGGCCTGTTTTTAAGAAGGATAAGCTTCCAGTGATCTCGTTGGTGGTCTCCCCGGAGTCTTCTATCTTGGGATTGGCCGTGCAGTGAAATTTGGGGGGGGAGTTTGGGTGGTTTTATTCTCCTCACATATGTCTTCTTCGTTGCCTTCCCCACCTAACGACGTCTTAGATCTCGCATATTTCTCTTAGCTTGGTATTGTATTCTGAAAACATGAAGTCGAAAAACGATTTTTTTATGATAATAAAAAATATATAGAAAAAAAATAGTTAAATAATAGTAAGGACGTTATAAAACTATGTTAATTCAATCAAATGTAAATATTTACCGTTCGGTTTGTAAAAATTTCTTTCTTATTTTTAAAGTATTTTTTTTTATCTGAATAATATTACGTTCAAAATATTCACCTGAGTTATTCAATTCAGGAGTCGCTACACCGCGTTATGTGGCAAGAAGGCATTCTGTAAGCTACTATCTCCCCCTTTAGAAGCGCCCGTTTCTTTATACCTATCTGATCTGAAAGTTTCTGTATTACCGAGAATTTTCCATATGCATTAAAGGCGAGATCTTTCCAGGGCACGTACTTTTTTGTCTCCCAAGAACTCGGATCGTGGTCTTCATTAGATAAGGGAATATAGATAGGCCTTTATGAATGCTTGGCCTTTTAGAGATTTGCAAATATGTGCGTAGCCCTATGTGTTGTAACAATGGTTATTGTGATACTCACTGGGCTATACGTGTGTGGGCGAATGAAAATAAGCTACTCGTACATTATATTGTATTACTATACATACAATATTGTTACGTGCAATACTTAAGAGCCATTTCAGAATATTTCATGTTTTTATGTTGTTTTTTGCAAAAAATCATGAAATTGGATTTCTTACACTAATTAAATCCTTTATTCTCCATATTAAATCTCATACTAGGAATCTCATACAAGCAAAACTCATATAAAATCCGTTATTCACTCAAAACAAATACTACTACTACTACTACTACCATCACGCCGTTTCCCCGCAGGGGCGGGCAGAAAGGATGGAGCGCCACACTCTTCTGTCCTGACATACACTCCTCGCCTCCTTCACATCCATACATCTAGTCACGCATGCCCTCCGATTACGCAGACTTTTTTTTGTGGTATCAGAACCACAAAAAATACTATCATAATAAAAGCTTTTCTCAATCCAACATAGATGACTGTTGTGAACTTGTACATACTGAATGCCCTTGAGGTAGTATTTTACGAATATGGCGCTTTATAAATAATCCAAAATTATTATTATTATTTGTACTGTGTCATGAGATTGATCAATATATCTAGTGGTTCCTAAAATTTGAGCAGTGTGGCTGTCGATCATGGGTAGAATGATGAATGTTGCAGGTGTGTAAAGTGATCACTTAACCAGTGTGTGACAGATCATAAGTCCTTAAATACCCAGACTTTTACATTCTTCATCATCTATGTTAAGATTGTTATTATTTGTGATAAAAACCATGATTTGTGAATAAAAATTTGGTCACACTTAAAATTTTGTAATACTATTTGTATACTCTGATTATTGTCACATTTTTTTCACCTATGATTAAATTGGAATCAATCAATGTGTTAATTTTGCACGTATGTATACATATAACATATTAATATCTGCATAAAATTACTTTTGGACTGAACTGCAGTTAGGTTGTAAAGGTTTTGTAAGGCTTGCGTGATATGAAAGTCCTTTCACAAAGTAATATACGGTTCCTTTGGCGGTTATCATGCATTCATATCACGGAGGATGAAAAATTCAATGGAGAATGCAGTCCGGCGCTATATCTTGTCAAAATGTGAAAAATATTCAATGGTGTTTTATTACAACAATGTATGTGAGATTTATTTAAAATATAAGAGGCTTAATATATTATACCCTTGACTTATATTTCACGAAGGGATTAATATAAATCACGGGTTAAATTACCTCACGCCCGAAAAAAACATTAAAATACGATCAATATCTTCATTATAAAAATAAATATACGGGTTTCATAAGATCACAATAACAAAATGGATTCTTTAGTTTTTGTTTTTGCAATTACATAAATATTTATATACTAGCATACCGGGTCTAGCGTTGTCGTGTCTCAGTCTGGTTAAATGGAATAAACAGAAAAGAGACATTTCAACATTTAACAATCTTAATATTAGTTACGCTATTCTCTCCAATAAAGAGACTGAGCTCTTGTGCTTGGAGAAGGACTTTCACTCATTGCTTATTGTTTATGCTTATATGTGATATAATAGTTAATTTTTTAAAAAAAAAAATTGTAAATTTTTTTCTCTGTTTTTTTCGATTAACAGTATAAAAATTATTTAATTTATTTTTTAGAATTTCAGTTTCTTAATTTTTTTATATCTGTAGGAAGGTAAGGTTATTGAAATATTTAGTTCCCAAATATTTTAAGATCTGTTGGAATTGTTTGGTATTACATTTTGGTATTGTAAAGTCATTACAGTATTTCGAAGATGAACTGTTCTTAAGATTCAAATATTTATCACCCTTTAATAGTTGAATAATTGATGTTTTTTGAAAATGGTTTTGGGACATTTCTAACATTTTTATTTCCACAATGCTTGAGGGTATATAATATTTTAGCAGCTGTCAAGAAATACACAGTGAACCATGAGCAATATTTAGTTGCATGTGTTGATTTTACATTCAACAAATGACGCTACCATTGCGGTCAAAGAAGCTCTTTTTAAAAAACACCTGTCGCAGATATATGGAAAATATGTGCGTATTCAAATGCAACGTTGTTTAAAATTTTCAATGCTATCGGTGAAATTATTTATGAGTTTGAACATTATATAAATTGGTATTTACCATATATGGTAGGTTTGAATATATATTTAATTAACATCAATGTTGAGTATTTTAAATAAATACTTGAAAGTGGTCAGGTCAGGAGTCGTAATAATCGGCTGGTATGATTGAGAGAAGAAATATAGAAGATCACGAAACGTCATGAGATCATTCTCATGACGTTTTATGATCTTCCACATACTCGTATGATCAATCGTACGAGTATATATAAGATCATAAAACTTCCAAATTTGAGTAGTATGGTTGTAAATCATGGATAGAATGGCGAATGTTACACGTGTGTAAAGTGATCACTTAATTAGACTAAGACAGATCGTAAGCCCTGTGAATACCCAGACTTCCATATTCTTCTTCGCCTATGTTAAGATGTCAAAAATATAACACATGGAAGTGGCAAAAATGTTTACAAAAATAGAGAGCTGCGGAGTTCAGTTTTCCCTGCCTACCCCTGCGGGAAGCAGCGTGATGGTTGGTTAGTTAGTTAGTCGTGGGCTGTAGTCCGTTTGGAATTAGTAGTAAAACTCCCCATTGTATCGTAAAAATATCACATAAAACTAAAAAATCGTTTAGTAAAACGTACTTCCATAAAGTGTTCCACAGAGGGTTTCTGTTAAATTTCCTTTATAGGTCAATAAATAATTAAATAGCCTTATTGCTGAACCAGTGTGGGCTGGAATTTTTATTTTCTTTTGTGTATAATACGCGCTTGTTCCGTAGTATTGGAGTGTAGAAGCTCCATTCAATAAAGTAGGCGATCTTTTCAATGTGGTCGGAGCTGTGAAGATAATTTTATATCGACCGGTCGATGTAAATAATATAAAACTTCAGGTGGTCCCGTCCGTCTTGGGCTGTGTACGTATAATACTCTTACGTTATGGCTTGGAAACCCAATACTTATTGGTCAACCATCTCGTAAGTTCTGTGCCCTGATCTTAGTTTTAAACTAGATCGTTTTTCAATCAACTTATGGGAACAACAATATAATCATAATAAAATAAAAGCTTTTCTTGAATGTTTTCCGCAGATACTTTGTAGCACATTTTATAAACTTTATAAAATTAATTAACTTTGTTTTGACCACTTCTTTATTAACACAATTTAACCTAGCGGTTCCCACAAGAACCTTGTCATCATCAGGGTTTATTTAACATATTAAATTTATTAAAAACATTAAAATACACTCATTAAATACAAATACATTTAGGATTTTTTACGGAGTGTGTGGAAATTTTTGGTGAGAGTATTTTAATGTTTTAGAATTAAATAAACCCTGATAATTACAAGGTTCTTGTCGAAACCGATAGGTTAAATTATATAAATAAACGAGTGGTTAAAACAATGTAAACTAATTTTATAAAAAATAAAAGCGAGTAAGACAGACGTTCGAATGGTGAAATAAGTAAAAAAAAATCAAGGCTTATCGGCGTTATCTATAAAATTAAGGAAGGTGTGTTGAGAAGGTTTGGACACGTGGAACGAATGAGTGTGGAAATAAAAGTAAAAAAATATAAAGCGAATGTAATTAGAAATAGTACGAGAGGAAGACCGAGGAAAATTTCGAATAATGAAGAATTTTAAATAATTAAAAGCGGACAGGTCAGGTGTAGGAATAATTGCCAGGCATGTATAAGGAAATGCGTGAATGTAGAAGAGGTGAAGAATGTCAGCAAATACAAAGTGGTGTGGCGTTATATTCTCTCTGCCTACCCCTACGCAGAAGCGACTATCTAACAATTCAGAACTAGCACTATTTTAAATATAAGATAATGCTTATCTCAGCCTTTTTTTTAAATTAGTCTGGTAATAACGATAAGTATAATCTATAATGTAACAAGTGTTTCGATTCAACGATGCAAATTCATGTCGAGTGCATCAAAGCACGTGTCACAATAAAATGTAATAATAAGTGATGTTTATCAATTAAATGTTAAAATTTTAATATGCTTAAAAACGCAAAATTGACAGCGGTCCAACGCCCCGTGTTGCTTTTATTAATATGTATGTAGATTATTACAAACAATCAATTTAATTCAAATAGGTGTATTCGCGATACCAGCGTACAAAATTCATTTAAAATTGCCATGTGGGATGAAAATAAAAATATTTCCAAATAACCGCAGAGCTGACAATGTACCTTCACCGCAATGGAACAAGAGCGAGAATGGAAAAATCACGTCATGTTTTCGATGGAAATGATAAATTGATACAAAACAACCACGAATTCATGTTTTTCAAAGAGACATATCATTGCAATATACTGTATACAGGCTATTTAATACTTTTCTTAATATAAATGTATTTATTGTAATAAATTTAAAACGTGGGTTATCGGGCAGGCAAAACGCAGAACGGGGGCAGCTGGAGGCGTTTGAGATGTGGTGCAGTTTGAAGAGACTAGCGGCGGATAAAGAAGGGTGAAGACGACTGTCCATGAAATAAGAAAATCAATCATCACAAAGATTGTAACATACGAAGGAGATTTTTCAAATAATTTTTATAACATTTAGTACCTATACATAGCAGTTTTTGTGTGATTTACAGTATTGGTCCGAAAAAATATTTTCGGACCTCTGAAAACTCCCGGAATCGTCTAAAGTTTAAATTAAATTATATTGTAAAATAAACATTAAAGTCAAACACTGATTTTTAGAGTCTACAAATGTAAGTGTAGATGTAAGTGGATAAGAAGAAGAGATAATTTTAATACATAATACATAAATTAAAATGGAGTTCTACAATTTAAACGCTAAATATATTAATAAAGTCTAAATAATTGTTATTTTTAGAAATGGGATTCTGCTGGTTTAGTAACAAGGTCTCGTTAAAAGAAGATCCGAAATGTTAACAGAATATTATTTTAGTGTGTTATATTTCCTGGTTTTTTTCCATGGAGAGTTTTATCACAGAGGAATTTAATTAATTTTGTCGCATAGTGGATACAATAAAAGTATTTGTATTACGTGCTGAAATTGTTTTGATATTTATTTTTACAATTTGCCTTTTCAGGCAATAATGCGAATGAAGCAAACAGTAGTATCGCGGGTATTTACCGACTTTAAATATATATGTGTTTAAAGAATGTTTTAGCGACCGAGTTAATTGTGTTTTTCCATTCCACGTGGTTTTTTCAAGTTTTGCTTCCGGTTTTCAGGTATATTCGACATCGCATGTCTGTAGCCAATGTATTCAGAATGCTTTGATAAAACAACGTTCCCAGACAAATTGCCTTGTTGGAATGTGTTTTATGGTCAGTGCCGTCAGTAATAATAATTGATTAAATTATGAAAAAATATTCAAAAAAAAAATTTACTAACTTTTAATTAAACTTAATATTCTAAAATTACTTTCAGAAGTGGACTTTTGATCACACCTGGGAGTTCATTGCCCTTTTATTTAAGAGTGTACTTCAATGAAGCTACTAAAAATATTTTTGATATTTTTAGTAACATTAATTTAACTAAAATCTTAATATTCTCTTATTATTTTTTGACATCTTATCAAAGATGAAGAAGAATATGGAAGTCTGGGCATTTACGGGGCTGACGACCGTCATAGGCTGGTTTAAGTGATCACTTTACACACGTGTAACATTCACCAATTCTACCCTTTGACAACCACACTTTTCAAATTCTTGGAAGTTCTATATATATATATGAACCAATTTAGAAACCTTGTTCATGAATCACTAGAACTTTACTAGAGACATCTATTGGCGAGATGAAAAGAAGCAGAAACTCTTTTATTAGTATGTCCGAATCCTCGAGTATAATCACACACGAGAAACACTAGAAAATATCATTTTCATTTTTATTATTAAACTTATAATTTGACTAGATAATTTCATCTTTGATGAGATGTCAAAAAATAATTTAAAAAATAATCCTGTTATCGGAGATAATCCAGATTTTCTGGACAAGTATTTGGACACACTCAAAATTTTGTAACTAAATATTCTGTAATCACTTTCAGTAGTGGTCCTATTGATTAAGAGTTAATTGCCTTTTTATTTAAAGGTGTACCATAATGAAGCTACTAAAAATATTTTTAGTAACTTTTACTTAAACTAACAACTAAATTTTCTCAAATAACCTTTGTCTTATTGATCACGCCTGAGAGTTCGTTGCTTTTTCTATTTTAGGATATTTTACAATAAAGATACCTAACTCTATACATTTCAGTTTATTTTGCCTTTCCATACATTCTTCTTTTTATAATTACACTGGATTTCGATGGCTTTTTCAATTCTGAAAGAAAACTGTTTGTTGTTAAGTGAAAGTTCCCTATATTTATCAATTTTAAACGATAAATAATAGAACTGTATAAAATTAAACAACTTTGTTTTAACCACTTTTTTTATTATTAGTACACTTTAACCTACCGGTTTCGAAAATAACCTTGTCATCATCAGGGTTCATTAAATTCTAAAACATTAAAAATAAAAAATAAAAATAAAAACTTCATTAATAATAATAAAAAAGTGGTTAAAAATAAGTTGTTTAATTTTATATACTTAGTTCATAAAATGTGTCACAATGTATCTGCTAAAAACATTCAAGAAATGATAAATAATAGTTTCATTAATTTATTTGACAGGCATTTAGTAAAAATATATTTGTGTTACTGTGTGACAATTTTAAAAAAGAATAAGTGGTATTTACCAAATGAAACTTGAATAAAAAATTGGGAAAATAATAGCTTTTTGAACGAGATGAAATCATCAGTGAAGTTTTATAGCGTAACAATTTGATTTGATTTATTTCTTATTTCGTAAAAAAATGACATCTTTGAATCACTTGTCAAGTTTTAAATAACGATATGATGTTTCCAAAAATGTTAATTTCCGTAAATGAGCGAATGAAATATTTTATTTATTTTATTATCATATTGATATTGTCATGAAATTAACTATCGGCGCTGTAAATTGAAAAGAATTTATCGTTTATACTCTCGTATTCCAAATGTGCTGAGATATTGCAATTAATATCAATCGTTAGTCATTAATAATAAAATATTAATTAATTTTTCAGTTTCATAAATCATTTCAATTCAAAATATGTATATCGATTATATCTTAAAATTTCAATTCACTATTATTTTTTCATTAATTGATTCGGCAGTCATTTTGCCAGAGCACTCTTTTTTTAAATATAAATTTCGCTTAGTAAATACTACTATTTTATTAAATCTGTTGTGATACGTGTTTTGATGCATTCTGCATCATTTTCAACAGAGTTTGAATATTTTTAAAATTTTGTTTTGGTTTTAATTATAAATTGCTTTCTGACAATTTCAAATGCATACACATATAATATTTACAATAAGGCTTCTCAAATATACTTAACTAAAATACAGATTGAATATAATTTCTGTCGTTTTTATTTTCGACTCATTTTTATTTATTTTAATAATTATTCAATTAATGTTTATAATTTTATAACTTTCATACGTTTTTCAGTTATATTTATGATGTATATTGGTTTATGTGTACCGTTAATAGATGAAATATGTAAAAAATGTAAATCATACAAATAATAATTACATAATAGTAAAAATATGTAGTTATTTCACGACTTTATCACTTTATTTATCATTTGACTTGAAACATAATATAAAATTTTACATTTTCCTTCCTAATGACCATATTTCATAAACTTTTTCAGATTTATCTTCAGCGTTTTTAAAATCCTTGTCTACTTCAGGTATATTAACCTGCAGACCAATGACAATATTTCACGAAGTTCGGTCGTGAGGAAACTAGCAATTTTCATGTATTTACTCAAATTTCACATGGTATTTATAAACTTTAAAACTAGTATAAATTTTCAGTTGATATCAAAATGATAAAAGTTTTAAGCCAAAACGTTATTAAAATATATGGTTACTACTACCGAAAATACCCTGAATTCATAGGAAGCCAAATTACTAGGAAGGAAAATTCTAATCTAAATTTTCAACAAATATATTAAATAAATAAATAAATTAATGAATTCACTAATCATATCCTAATTGTGTTAAAATATCAATGAAAAAAATACTAGATTAAATCTCACAAGCGGTTAATTATCAAGATTTTTATGGATATATTACACTAACCAAGCATTTCAGTTTTGTACTGATTTTTTTGTGAAACTAAATTTTAAATAATAAAACCACTTATACAATATATTTAAGTCAGTGACCGGGATTGATGTTACCGAGATCATCAAACTGATAAACGTCATCCGATATCACCAGTCTGAAGATGTCGGTAATGACGAAACCCGTCTCTGACCGAATGGAAAAAAACGAAAAAAAAAATTGTTAATGTTTTATTTTACAAACAATTTTTTTAATTAAATATAGGGAAAATGGTAAATATTGCACAATGTAATAAATAATCATTTAAACCAGCTAATGACAAATCAGAATTACAGCAAATGCTCTGAATTTATTTTTTCTTTTAAAATATCAATAAAAATATTTATCCAAGTTTTATTTACAAGTGAACATATTTATTTATTTATAAACAATAAAGTAAATATGGTAGCTGACGCTAATGTTGTAGTGTAACATAAGCTTTCAAGTCATTACACAACAGACTCAACATCAAAGTAACAATTTGGAATGCTTTTGTCTACATGAAGATTGACCTGTCGATGTCGGTTCACAAAGAATTTGCTTTATTTTCTGTCTGTGGCGAGTTATTTATAAATGTGGACTTCTTGAAAGGAAGCTAAATTAGCTACATTTGAGTAACGGTGCTTTTGAGATACTATTGTTTGTCAACACGGCAAAAAGAAACAATGAAATATAAATGGTTTACATTATTTCATTCCCAATATAAATTTGACTAAGTAAATACCACGTTTTAATCTAATCAATTGTGACACCTGTTTTGATGCATCCTTTATCATCATCAAATTATCTTAACTTAGTCTAAATTTTAGAGTTATGCCTTTGGGACGTTGAAGGACAAGGAAAGGATAGAAGTTGTTTTAGATGTGGTATTTATTAAGTAAATTTAAATAATAATAAATGATAGATATTACTGCAATATGACTGCCGAATCAATAGTTGAAATTAAACAATTTCGTTGATATTTTAATTATTATTAGTTTTAATGGTATGCAATCACATTCTTCAACAAATTAACTTCCTGAATTTTAAATGACTGGTCCAAAAATACTTTTTTTAAAAAATATTTTTGACCTTAGTGCTGTTTACGAAGTAACATCTAGAATGATCACAAATTTTAATTAAAACATTGGTTTTCTACATGAGTCTTACAGATTTATTTATTCTTTATAACTCGTTGTTATTATGGTTCATTAAATATTATTTTTGATCAGTCGATTATTCCCATAATTATTAAGTTTTGTTTAAAAAAATATCTAGGTGCTATAATAGCCAACCCTCACTGTCGGTTGGTAACTGATTAAAAAGCGGGCAAAAACAACTCCAAGCTGTCCTGTTCCTAAAACAAAATATATTGTTACTAACAAACTAACAGTATATGAGAACAATACATATAATTAGAGATGAGTTTTTGTTTTTGTTGTGTATGGCAATTGACAATCAGCCAGAAATTATTATTTTTATATAAAAATATATGTTTGCTTTTTCGTTTGCCAGTTTAAAGACTCATTGAACATCCGTCATACTTTAGATACCTAGATCCTGTGCGCACAGCTGTTATTATTATGGGACAGGATTTAGGTTTGGACCACAGTTGTATGAAATTATCTTAGCAGTTTTAGTTTCAAGTTTTTTTTTACTTTAAAAATATCATAAATATATTTTAAAATTCCAAATAATTTTATGCTTTTTAAAAATCAGCTCAAGGCCACTGTTTCAAATAAGAATTTTCTGTACAAACGATCTATCCTTCCATTTTACAGAAACTTTATTGTGTCGTAATTATAAATTACAAAGTAAAAACATTAATTAGCAAAGTTATTTTATTGTACCGTATTAACGTAAATGGAGTACTACCACGAAGCAAAAAAGAGAAATGTTTTAAATTAAAACGTATTTTATATAGTGCCTGAATAATGAAAGTTCGTACAGTTGAAATAATATTTCTTTAAAGTTCATGTTGCAGAACCATATTTTTTTTGCGCACGATATAATTTTAAATATATTTATTCAAAATACATATATTTTAAAGCTTCAGATCAATACTTTGACTTTTTCAAAAAACTAGAAAAATGATTATAAACGAGAATATTTAAGAATATATTTTTTCAAAGAAAATATGAAAAGTTTTATACTCATTTAAAATTTATATTCATTTCATTATATTTATTTCCAATGGATTCGCACTATTTAGCAATAGGTTATCAAACTTTTATAAGCTCGATAATAGTGCAAGCGTGCTAAAAGTCCGTTCTATGCCTATGCGACTAATTTGACAAGGCAATCTGAAGCTCTACCTCATTCCAATACTGTTGTATGGAAGTTAAGCAAGGAGTTACCTGAATGCAGTCAAAATGCTATCGTTCAGACAAATGTGCGGCTAAATGATGTACGATAGATGTTCAAATGGTGAAATAAGTAAAGAACGCAAAGCTGAGATAAGCACTATCGATAAAATTAAGAAATTTATTTTTAGATAGTTTAGACATGTGGAACAAATGAGTTAGGAAAAAACGGTAAAACAAATTGATGAAGCGGATGTAATTTGAAAAAGGACTAGAGGAAGACGGAGAAAAATTTGGCACGATCAGGTATGTCAAATACTTGAAAGCGGTCAGGTCAGGAGTCAAAATAATCGGAGGGAATGTATGAGTAGATGCATGAATGTGGAAGAGGTGAATAATGTTTTCAAAGACAGAGTGGTGTGATGGTTATTTAGTTAGTTAATATTATTAGTTAGTTAATTTGTCAATATAAATTGACATTGATTCTGGAATACCGTGAGAATTATTATTTCAAGCTAAGCAAGCTTTCTAAGCTCCTTGAGAGATAAGCCTGTTTGTGTAAGCTGCTATCCGTGTGCGTATCCAAAGAATGAATTGTTTTATTTATTTATACCTCACGGCCCTAAATCATACGCAGGTACCCCCGACCCTTGTCGCCGCGCGTTATTTATGCGTTCCGATCATATTTGTTTATTTAACGGCCCACAAAAGCTATCTGATTTTTGCGTTTGTTTACAAGAATAATAATAAATCTGTCAAACATCCAATGATTTTGTTTCGTACGAGGGTTTTGAACACAGGGGCTGTCAAACGGTTTAATCGTCAAATGTTTAATCTACTACAACAATTACCATCACGCCGTTTCTCCGCAGGGGTCGTCAGAGAGGATGGACGCCTCACTTTTGTCCTGGCAAACACTCCTAGCTTCCTTCACATCCATACATCTCGTCACACATGCCTTCCTATTACGTAGACTTTTGATACCACCAGATTTTAGGTTTTGATTGATCTAGTCGTGTCTTTTTTTGGCCTCCTTTGGTTCTCCCGTTCACATTTGCCAAATATACATTTTTAGACATTATCTCGTTATACATTTACTCCACGTGACCATACCACCTTGTAAAACATTACTAAATATTTTCAAGTAACTTTAAATTATTTACAAGATAAGCAACCCTTCGATCAGCAACAGCTAAAGGCACTTCTTCATCTTTGATGAGATGTCAAAAAATAAGCTAAAGGCACACTATCGGAACGTAAAAGTTGCCCCAATACGAATGGGGCAACGTTGAGGTTCCAATTGTATAGAACGTGGAACAATTTACCCCCAAATCTAAGATTTATCTAGAAATCTGCCAAATTTCGATCTTAACATAGTTACCAGATTAAAATCAAGATTTAAATTTTTACTTTTACTTGTAGACATTGACTGTATTACGTAACGATCTACATATAATATATTTGTATGTAAATATCAAATTGTGAGAGTGGAAAACTAAAAAAAAAACAAAATTGTGAATTTTAAAGCGCCCTTGAGGTGATTTCTCATGAAAACCATGCTTTATAAATTGGCTACATTTATTATGAATATAAATCGAAAAAAAAATAACGAATATTATCCCAATCGGGTAACCAAAAAAGTAACAGTTATACGTTAGTCACATCCAGTGGCGGTACTTCCCTAGAAGCCCAAAAGCCCGGCTTGCCTAACAACTCCAAATAAAATTACTAAATCTAGACCAAATGATTAAAAATACATAGTTAATGTATGACTATTTTTAAATTATCGCGCGCTTACATGATTATTAAACACTATGCATGCCATTAAATGGTGATGGTACTTATTGGTTATGGTTAATATCTGAGGAAGATATTTTATTATAGTGGACATTTTCTTTATTTCAAGGTGATGGCTATACCTTACAAAAGTTACATGTAAGCATAGTTTTACAATGATTACAATACATTGTTTATATTTATAATACTTTCTGGGTGCTTACTATACTGGGAATGATATGAGGTGAAGAAATTATAGGTACATCATGTATTCACGAATGTGAAAAATAATGGGCTTGCCTTGCTGGTAAACCCTAGGCACGCCACTGGTCACATCTCCACCATTATTACACCAGATTTATATATCGAGGTAAATAATGAAAACAGATTATAGTTTGTGGTTAATTCGTAAATGAAAATTTATTTGTAGACTTTTAAAACTTTTTTCAATCTTCCCATTAAAAAAAAACACATTATGTCATGACAAATTTTCATTAAAGCACAATTAAGACGCAAGTTCCCAAAGCATAAATCTATCAGTATCTGCCACCCAAGAGTCGATATAAAGAAAATTTATGGCTTTATTCATTTCTGTTTTTTAAACCACCCAAGTGTTCTTCAAAAGGGGTTAAGAGCGATAATAAATCCGTATCCACTTGATGTTGAACTCTTTTGATCCTTATTTTTTTGCATTTATATTTTCATTTTTTTTCCTTTGATATATTGTCATCTGAATATGAAGTGTTATATAATTAATATTATGCGTCTTGGGGTCGTTCTAAAGGAATGTTAAGTTTGGTAAACATTTGGTAGTTTGGTAAACATTTTCAATTATTTTTAAAATTTGTAATAAAAAGTAAAACCTTTTACAGCTCTTGTACTATTTTAAGTGCTTTAATTATTATAACTAATTAACTTATACTATAGTAAGACTTACCTTTACCTCATTTAAAAAATTATATTAAAAAAAAAAATCCGTAATAAATAAAAATATATGATCATGCTCTAATATTAATCGCTTCACTCTTCTCTAGAGAGAACAAATTCCATTCCTCGACATAATGCATCATTCTTCAGTAATTCCTGGACTGCCCAAGCTGCCAGACTATGCAATTAACTACATCCGTATTTGAAAAATCCACCTTCTCTGATAACCTTCAAGAAATGTCTGAAACATTACAATATATCCTTAGAACACTAATTGTTCGTCATATCGTCACTTCATTGGTTCCTCTCTCTTGAATATTCTTAATCCTTTGCTTTTTCATTAATTATAGTATCATCTATTTACAATACTTTAATTATTTAAAATGAACTCTTCCATTTATTTTTTTTTCACTTACATGTAAAACGCTGTTTAAGGTACAAACCACGACTATAAGAATACATTTATAAGTCTGTTGTAAGATTTTGCGATTCTTTTGATGATTTTGCTGCATAGCAATTACCCTGGCATTTTATATTTATTCTCTGCAAAAGATATTTTTTAAATATATATCGAAATATTTTATGAATAAATTCAAATAAGTATGAAAAATTGTAATAATAGCATTTTGTGCAAAAAAATCTTTCGCTTTGTAATGATGATTCGATTCAAAAACATTTTGGCAACTTTAAATAGCATTGGGTATCTAGTAACTCAATGTTTTTTACTGCTATCAAACATCAGAGTAAAACTGTGCAAATATTTTAAAAAGAAAGAATTAATTTCATTTTATATTTTGTATATCACAAAACTTGTTTCAAACGGAATTTGAGGATTCAGTATTATTTTGAAAGGCAAATTAAGTTTATCGTATTTGAACAGCTAGAAAGTACATGTAGTTAAATCGCAGCGTATCCTCGCTCGAAGCAATGTGAAATTTATTTTAACCCATTTATTTTATTTACTTAACCTACAGAATTTTGGAGGCTCGCATTAATAATTATCATATGAGTACAGTTATCATATGGGTGTTATTTATCAATTTTGATCAATCTTCTTACCCTTATCCACACTCAAAAGTGACACTGCATCGTACTGACGCAGTGTTATCTTGATCGTTTTTTACACGAAGCCAAGGTGATCAATCTTGCGCTTCAGGGACCAGTTTGGGAAAAATATTTAATAAATTATTACTTATATATATTTTCACCCCCTCTAGGAATCACGGCAGCTAAACGCAATAACCACAAGACTATGGAGGCAGAATAAAACTCTATTGATAATACATTTAGAACATATAATTGAAAGCCACTAATTCACTAATAAACACATTACACTAATAATTACAATCCCCGATATAACACTCGTTACAACTATGTGTATAATATATTTTTTACACATTTATTTTATTTGACCGATGGCCGGATTTTATCGTTAACATCATCACACTGCTTTTTTTATAGTTGCTATTTTTACAAACTACTTATTTAGTTGTTATTTTATTATATCAAGTGCAGTTCCACCAAGAAATGTCAGTACAAAACATAAAATTAAACGTTGTTTGCTTCCTCGTCTAAAATAGTTTATCACCTGAATTTTTCATTATACTCTAGAGAATCTTCGCCCTTAAATCTGATAAAGAGTTACTTCGCATTTTCAATTGGATCGACCCATTCCACAATACTCTTTTGTCCCATTTATGTCATTCGAGTGTCCCGCCCGGAGAAAGGTCCCGATTTCGGACACATCATCCCGTTTTGTTAATGTTGGTCCACCCCCATATTATGGTCTGTACCCTTGTTTGCTCTCCCCATGTCCAACTTTTTGAGTAACTTAAGCCTTTCCAGTATGTGGTGGCTGTTTCGTTAATTAAATATTTAAAGCCCCCTTTGTTTGAAGTATGTTACAGGAATGCCTGACGCCCATCGTCATGGCGCTTTGATGTTTTTTATCTGTCGGATTCAGAACTACTACTGCTCTTTTGAAGTGATATACTTACGTGTACTTGGTAGATTCACTTTACATCTTTGCGGTTTGGTAAATATTTAATGACAACAAAAATGTTCCGGTTCATCTCTCTCTGTAAATACCAAAATTCTTTGTAGACGTTATTATAAATACTCCATTTGAATGAAAATATTAAGGCAGGATTTCAGGGGAATAAAATGACGGTATTTTTTATTTATTCATTAAACTTATACAGTATAAAAGTACATTGGCGGACTTATTCCTACGTGGGAATAAAACATTTTTTACCTTATGTATCTGTAAAGTTCATCAGGGATGATACATATTTCATATGATAAAGATATTTAACATAAGTCAAACCATAGTTTAGTTGCTTGGACTGAAAAGGAATGACTGAAGAGTGATGTATTATGTCGAGGAATGGAAAGTTTTCTTTCTTAAAAAGACAGAAGCAATAGTACATAATAAAAGATAAAGTTTTATTTTTTGACATCTCATCAAATATGAAGAATAATATAGAAGTCTGGGCATTAACGGGGCTGACGACCGTCCCTAGGCTGGTTTAATAATTATAATTGGATATAATCCAGATTTGTGAACAAGTCTTTTGACACACTCAAAATGTTGTAAAGATAAAGTAAATAATAAAAATATTTGGCGCCTTTTTGACAATATTTGTAAAAATAGCGCTTTATAAATAAGCCATTTGGTACTTTTATTCAAATATACATCATGATCAAAAATAAAATCGTGATACTGTGGTGCATAGGAGTTCTGAAGAATAATATGAAATACAGAGAGAGAGTGTAGGTTGATGCGCTGATTAAATCGAAGGTATTTTATATTATATCGAGAATGTGATATATGATAAATTTTTGACACTCCAGGTTATCAATAATCTTCATTACTCTCAAAATATTATGATTTATTAATTTACTATAAATCTAAGATTTTAAGAAAGTTGAATAGGTAAATAAATTTTGGACGTTTTCGATCTCCCCTTTGTCATTTTGAGGGGTGATTTTTAACGTTAAAATTACAAAGCACCCAATCATTCATTTGCTTTCACTTCAGTTGGATCCTATCGGATTAAACACGAAAGCTCACAAGATATTCGTCGAATGCTGCCGGGGTAATCAATCCTCTATTCCGTTAGCGTTTACCGTTCATGTTTGCTTGCGTTCGACATTCTATTTATTTTACGTCATTCGATACGTTAGTACCGAGGCCATACTACTTGAGCGTAATTAATCTCTCTAACACTTCGCGGCTGAATCGATTTTTCTATAACATGATATGAGAACGGTCGTGACTTGGAGAGAATCATTCATGGGTCGAGAGTCGGGACTAACAAATTAGTGGATTATTTCTGGTGAAGTGGAGAGACGGCTTTATCATTTTACCATTGTCTAGTTTTGCTAACTACGGATGTAAATATGCGTGTCGTTCATTTGTTTTACACTGTGACGCATGTGGGAGGAATTATTTTCATGATCTTGTGTACCTATCTATAACAAGCGAAGATGTTGACGATTTATCAAATTGTTTCATCCAATCACGCTTGAATGTTTGTAGGTAATTTGATTACATACAATACAAATCACAAGAAAGTACGACCTAACAAAATACACAAATCAACATTAATACACTAATATGAAAACGAACATCAATCCACGACTTCGAAAACACAGAAACATCTCAAACAAAAACATATATATGTACCTCGTTTGGTCATAAGAACTTTACATAGTATGCATAAACGTGTTGTTTCATTTCATTACTTCATTTCAAAATCATTTCATCTCCTTGTCCCCAATCTTCACAGTGAAGCGCCCTTGAGGCACTTACGAAAAATAGCACTAAATAAATTATATAAAATTTAGTATCATTTATTCAGTCCACTTAATCTTCCTATTAGTTATTATTTTTTGACATCTCATCAAAGATGAAGAAGAATATGGAAGTCTGGGCATTTACGGGGCTTACGACCGTCATAGGCTGGTTTAAGTGATCACTTTACACACGTGTAACATTCACCAATTCTACCCATTATTGACAACCACACTACTCAAATTCTTGGAAGTTCTATATATATGAACCAATTTAGAAACCTTGTTCATGAATCACTAGAACTTCACTAGAGACATCTATTGGTGAGATGTAAAGAAGCTTTTTACTAAGCAGAAACTCTTATATTAGTTTGATAATACCCTAACGAGGCGAAACAATAATTGTCTCAGAATATTTATTTTTATGTTTAAAAAAAAAACTTTTAGTGGACTCAAATCTGTGTTTGATTTTAATATTTTTTATAAACTGATACGGCAGTCGCTTTGTGGTTATATCAATACATTTTTTATTCAAGTTTTACTTGGTAAATACCACTATTTAAAAAAAAATATTATGACACGTCTATGCATTCTGCATCATTTAAAACACCGTATGCTGCTTGAAAATTATACAGAATGCATCGAAATACATATCACAATAGATTTTATATAATAGTGGTAAATACCAAGTAAAACTTAAATTGAATAATAATAATAATAAAACCCTTATCCGCACCCCAATGGTGCATAGGGCACTGCGTCATATAAACGCAGTGTTATCTTGATCGTTTACACATGAAGGAAAGGTGATCAGCCCTCCGCTTCAGGTACCAGTCCAGGGTAATATTGAATAAATATGACAGTGAAAAAATCACTTATATTTATTTTACCCCCCTTGGGAATCGAACCCGGGACCTCCAGAACGGTAGCCGAGCGTGCTGACCATTACACTACGGAGGCGGATAAATTTAATAAAAGCATTTTTATTTTCAGTACAAATAATGGCGTTAGAAAGCCAATTTTATATGATCTTATTACCTGCATATAAACTCATAAGTAACCAGTATACAGCTGAGACTAAGTACACAAACGGACGCATATTACCTGTGTTAAATTTTATTACAATATTTTGTATTTTTTTATGTTGGGCGTAATAAAAAGTAAACACCTTTTCGGTCTCTGATCCTGCTGTTTAATTGTTCCAGTAACATAATTCTACCATTTTTCTCTCGGAATGTGAGCGGTGGACGCTACATTAGTTTTAATGTAGTATGGGACTGTATTTGGAAGGAAAACTGCCGCGAGGTTTTATGACATCTATTCAAAAACTGTTATAACACCTACGAGTTTTTTTTTTACCAGCATGCATATTTAAGCTTTGTAGCCGTACTTTTTACAGCTTTCAAAACTTTGCTCGTGGCGCATTTTATTCTCTAATTAATTCTAATGACAAATTTTTACGGCGGTTTTGTTTTTGGACATAAAATATGTACTGCGAAAAATACTATGATGTGATAATCACAATAGTAAAGTATTTTTTTATCTAACTAACTAAATGGTCGTCACGCCGCTCCCCCGCAGAGGTAGGCAGAGAGATAGAATACGACACCAATCAGTATTTGTGAACATTCTTCGCCTCTTCCACATTCATGCATCTCTTTGTAGATACCCGAAGACTATTTACACTTAATTTTATCGATAAATAATGCAAAACACATATGGTTAATTATAAATGCATAACGTTTATTTGGGTAGTATGTTTTACAGGGATTGAAACCGTTTGCTTGTTAAATTATATAAAAGCTAAATAAACTATTTAGTTGTTGTTTTATTCATATATAAAGTTTAAACTGATATCGGTCACGGCTTGGATTTCAAAAGTTATATTTTAATAACACTCGCTACGAAAATATTTCTCAATACATTTCAATATCGTAAATCTTGTTAGCTTCCAAATATTCACCTATGACATATCTGTTTGTATTCAAATTCTCCCTTTATCGCATTCCTCTCCGCGTTTGTTTTTCTTCACTCTCCGTTATTTATTACAAATGTCAGGTAATAAAACGAAGAAACCAATTAACGGGTTGAGTTTTAGGTAATTGAATATATAAGTTTTTGATAGCAGTCGGTCCCAACTCTCAACCCTTTAGAGCAAGACCCGTTTAGCTTCGGCTAACTCGCTACAAAGGTGGAATGCCGATTATCTCTTCAATTCTCGTTTACGTGTTCATTAAGGAAATCTGAAATATTTCGGGTCTTTGGCAATTAAATCAACTATTGTCGAGGGATTGGACAAATCAATTAGAGCGGATGATACCGTATCCAGACGGAAGTAAAGGTGCACAGCTTTGACCCGCACACACCGCACAGACCAATGACAGTTTACAATTTCACATAAATTTTACCAGATGGCGTTTTAAACTTGCATGTGAAACATTCTTGACGTAAGGAATACATAGATATTCCTAAAATGAAAATAAAACAAAAAATGTATTCAGAACTGAACTTTTGTACTGAAGAAATGTACTTTTATATAGTATATCATTTCAGTTCAAAAAAACACACTTTTTCAAATATACTGGTATATGTAGCCACATATAAAGTGTTATTAATATCAATATTTTTTATTGGTATCTCAACAGGGGTGAAGAAGAATATGGAAGTATGAGAATTTACATGACTTACGACCTGTATATAGTAAAGAGTTATACACGTGTTCAGGACCTGCGAACTACTGGAAGGTACTGCGAACCGTAGTACAAAGTTCCTTTCGCCTTACAACACTCTGTATGTGATTATTTTTGGGATTTGACTTTTTTATTGAAATTTCACTTTGTAATACCACATTTTTTAAACCTATTTTAATGAGTATTTCAAAGCATTCAGTA
This sequence comes from Brachycentrus maculatus, assembly GCF_059751285.1. Lineage (NCBI taxonomy): Eukaryota > Metazoa > Arthropoda > Insecta > Trichoptera > Brachycentridae > Brachycentrus > Brachycentrus maculatus. Next base: position 376,507 of record NW_028280828.1, on the reverse strand, counting down.
TCATTTTCAAGCACTGTTTGATTCTGACTGTATTGAAACACGTGTCACATTTTTTTATTATTTAAAAGTGGTATTCAGCAACTAAGCAAGTAAAATAAAAAGGTATTACCGTAATGTGACTAACTCTTGAAAAATGTGTGTTTTGGTAAATATATATTATTTATAAGTTACATTTGTGCATTTATTTATAGTAATAAAAATAAACAAATAAAATACGTATTTAGTAAGTAAAAGTGTACAATAATTGGTACTTAAGAGTGCTTGACCGTTTTTAACTAGTGTGTTTAAAGGTAATATTTTCGTGGGTTCAAACTATTTAAATCGTCTGGAATTTTCCCCATGGTGCTATTAACATAATTATGTAATTTAATGCGCATATTAACGCCTTTAGTACCCACGAGAAAGCATACTTCACTAAAATATTTTTATGTCATTTAGAATTTTTTCGTTTTCAACACCGATGAGCACACTAACTGGCAGCCATTATTAAAAAAATAAGCCTACATACAAGTTTTAGTGCACGATCTAGTGAAAATACAAACATTTATTAATATTGCATTGCATTAGTGAATTAAGTTACATTGCATATCTCGTACGTAATTGTTGAACTTGAGTCTTATACATATATTATGTAATAGTAATAGAATGGTGTTCAATAGAGATCTGCATAAGCATAACACCCGTTCTCATAATATATATTTAGTGAAATTAACCAAATTTATTTTTCATTCTCCTAACAATATGGCTCACACACAGTTCAACATTTTGCATCCTCATCTTTTAAATACAATCCCTGATAAATATAGGTCATCCAATTTTTTTTTTTAATAAATGAATTTTGCAATTAAGGGGTCGTCTTTATATGACAGGTTTGCTTTTCTTCGTTATACTCTATTTATCCATAATATATATGCTTATACTTTTATTTCACATATCATAGAAATTAATTGTGAATATGTCTATGTACATGTCGTTTTAAAAGTTTTCATTACTTTAAATCGTAAGCTTCGTTGAGGTGATTTATCATTAAATTATCATGAATTTTATTAATATAATTTATTTATTAACCATCACGCCGCTTCCCGGTAGGGGTAGGCAAAGAGAATACAGTGCCATACTGCTATATCTTTGAAAACACTATTCGAAACCTCCTACATTTATGCATCTCCTCATGTATCTTAAATAAATACATGAATATTTACGATATGAAAGCTTATTTAAAAGTCCAACAAAATACTTAATTACTGCAATTAATCAATTTTTCTGTAGTCCTATGTGATGGATAAAGTACTATATCTAATTTTTGTAACCATTATTGAAAGTGGGGGTCCTACAGACGCCTAACTGTCAAAACCTAGAAATGACCTCACCCACTACCGGTAACATTGAAATTCTGATACACTTTTGCATACCTATATAATAAAATAACGGTTGGTTTTATTCAACTTTAATTTTATTCATTATATTCAGTATAACTGTTTTTCAAACCAATGTATGATAAATGTTTGAAAAAAGTTCACATACATTATAACCGCACCACACCTGACTGCGAGCATTTTTAAACTTTGAACTTTGAACTAGTAAAAAGGTGGTAAGATCAATATTGAGCAACAAAGAGAACATGAAAACATTTTACCCCTTTATGAATTTCTGCGACACCATATGAAGTGTAAGGAACGGTTATATTATGTATTGTAATTATTTGAATTAATTTGACTAATTGGATAATACACCATTTAAAAGGTAAAACGTTATAGATTCGCGTGTATAGGACGTACATTAAATATGCAAAATAAATATAATATTTTCTTTTAAATACGTTTCGAATACAAGTAGCTACCTACCCTACAACAATAACAAAAAATTTGTATAAAGAAGAAATAAATTATAAAATAGGCTCTCGCCTCAATCTCGATAGATTTTTTTTCGCTTTAATTTGAGTACCATATATTTAAAAAAAAATTACGTTCCATCTGGAAAATAAAGTGCTACCTACCTAAAAAATTATAAAAATAAATAATTTTTGTCCAAAAAGATTGTGATTATTTAAACATGAAAAAATATAGAAATAATTCATACTTTTCTGTCATTTTAATGTTTGGGTTCTCATTATTTTTATTTATTTTTTAAGATTTTTTCCAATACATATTTTTATCGAGTATTGATTTTCTGTAAGTAGGTTTAATATAATAATATCCTTTTTTTTCGGAAAAATTCAAAGCCTTTATTTTTTATCCATTATCCAAAGCGGGAAGGTAAAATATTTCATGAAAATTTATTTTAAATATTGTTTGAAATCCGTAAAACGTTGGTAAATGAATATGAATACAAAAATTAATAAATATTTTCAGAAAACAATTAAAAAAGAACGCACATTTTTCACATCACCCGTTGTAGTCCATACAGTGATTTTCACGATACAAAGCATATTGGATTATCCGTTTTCCGATTGATCCAATCCCGTTAAATCGAATGTCTGTGTATTTGTGAGCGATGTTGACATCTCTACTAATTCTAATTCTCCGTCTCGCATCTTACCATGTGATTAAATGTACATTTTGTATAGAGATAACATTAGTGAACAGTTATTCACGTTAAATCCTTTAGATACGCATTAGAGGCTCTGGCAACCTCGCGACGATTAACTGAACTGCGTAGATATATGTAGGTACGTAGGTACGTTATATTATCTTCTATATATATGTAATATGTATGTATAAAAATTAATGTATGTATGTTTGTATGTATGTGTAACGTCATACCAAGTTTTCTCGCTCTTCGTCTTTACCAATTTCCAACTGCATTATTTTTTTAAAATTTCAACATAGATGAAGAGGAATATGGAAGTCTGGGCATTTAAAGGTCTTACGACCATACTTCCATATTATTCTTCATCTATGTTGGGATTTCAAAAAAGAATGTAAAAATAACTCTTAATTGGAGATAATCCAGATTTGTGTACAAGTATTTGGACACACTCAAAATGTTGTATTTCCTATTACATTCGCCCCATTTTTTTACCGTTCTTTCCTCACTCATTCGTTCAAATCATCTCATTACACCTTTCTTAATTTACTTATTTCAACCTTGCATTCATTCCTCTTTTCACTGTTCTAAAATCTATCAAACATATTTTTGGCGCGCATTTGTCTGAGAGATTGCATCATTCCATCTTTCCTTTGCCTACTCCATGCTTCACTTTCATACATTAGATTCTGTACCAGGACTCCACAATTGTTTTGCTCCATAGTTTGCTTTCGCTGTTTGGCTTTCATTTGATAAAACTGTTTCAATGTATTCACCATTTATATAATATTTAATTACGTATTTTAAAACCATTGTTAAATTTTTTGTATGGTAATATAACGCTTATCATTCATCTTTTGCTTTGTGTAAAACTATTTTTAAGTAGTATAACACAAAGAGAACGATGAATGATAAGGAAAGTGTGACAATATATCATTTCAATAAATATATTGTTCCCCTTTTATACTTCTCACGTATTTTTAAGCATTTATTGCACAAGTACATGCAGTTAGAAACCGCTATCTTACGAGTATGCGTGTGAGAACATTCAAATTTTAGTCCATGGGTTTAATACTACCCTCCGAATAACGGATACTCTACCACATAATGATTTCACTCCGATGGTTGTTGGGACCGTGACAAGTTTCTTACTTAGTACTCCCTCGAGTCCTTTTCCCAGGACCCCAACAAACTACAGAGTCTTGTGGTCACCCCTTCCTCTGATTCTACACAGAGCCTTCATGTCTCCCGTCCAGGCTTTCGCTGTCCGAGTTGTGCTGAATAAAGGAGACCCAATAAATACAAATCGATTTTATCATATACGCTTGGAAAATAAAACATTTCCTATCTAGGCTTAACCTATTCAAAAAGTGCCTAACGACATAAAAAGCTTATTTGGTACTTTTATTCAGTGTTTGTTTATCCTTACTTTCTATTTGAACAAATTCAACCTAACCTTTCAGATACTTACCAACTTACCTTCATAATACACATTCTGTGTATACTTACTTATTTGTTTTCCAATCAGTTAAAGATATTGATAAAATAAAACAGAGTAACTAGATAAAAGAAAAAAAACTAATAGCGGGTATGCGTAAGGAGATTCATGAATGTGGAAAATGTGAAGAATGTTTGCAAAGACAGAGTGGTTTGGCGTTCTATTCGCTCTGTCTACCCCTACGGGGGAAAAAAGTGATGGTTAGTTAATATTTTATAAAAAAGAATGATGATCTATCCTACTAAAATCATCATAAGGGAATCTAACCCTTATTTTTATATTAAAATTTTACTTTGTAAATACCACGGTATTTGCTTGGTAAAATTTAAATTGAATAAAGGAAATATTGTTGCAATGTGACTTCCGAATTAATTCACGAAAATAATTTTTAATATCATGGTATAAACAGAAAATCAAAATATAGACCTCACGTATTCATAAAAAAAATATTATAATGGTTACGGTACGTAAGAGGATACTGTATGATACACCATGAAACTTAGAATATCTAAAGCTTTTAATATTAAGTCTTTAAATAAATAAACTGCTGAAACTTATATTATAGATATTAAGCACTATTAGACGAGACCAATCATTTTCGTATCCGCTCACCTTAGATTAATTCTACCCGTTCAGAAATGTACTCGGTCAATAAGAATATTACTCAATACAGGGTTTTATATCTGTATTGCCAAGTCAAACGGATTCACGAGTAAAAAGGTAAATTGTATAAAGTTGTTCAAATATTTTGACTTGAAGATTTGATTGAATCATTTATATGTGTGGTTAAAACTTTGCAGTGTATCGTGTATTCCCATAGACGTAGTGAATGCACAAAGCTCGTGGATTACTCTACGGAGTTCAATATACAAAGTGTTGCTCCGTTATACGAGATACCTCCAAAGTCAATTGTATGACCTGCCAAGGCGATCACAAATGCTATAAATTATTCACAGCTGATCTGCGTTCATCCAGCGAACAAAGAACTCAGATGATAGGTGAAAATGTTAGCATGAACGATGATTTGCTCGGGAGATTGTAAATTTCTGTATACATTTTACGAAGAATGGTCTATCAAAGAGCTCGTCATAAAATCTTTTGTGTGAACATAAGGGACGTAAACATTTTATGCCCTGAAAACAAATATCAAAAAAGAAATTTTATTAATATAATAAAGTTATGGACACTAAAGAAAGCTGTATAATATTATTATTCTGGATGAAAGTCATAGATCTATTTATTGATTAAACGAACTTCATGGCTTTGGGAATAAATACAAATAAAATCTAATTTTACATAAAATGATATTGAATGAAACTCAATGTATTAAATATTTGTTGATATACTCGTATTTTGAGTGATCTCAAATTATTGATCACGAATTCTGGATTTTCTTTACCAATGATTTTAAAATTAAGTCTTATTTTGATATTATTTTGAAATTTAATTTATTGAATATTTATTAAAAATATATGAATGCTCCCAAAATTTTTTTCATTACAAATTATAGATTTTTTTCTATTAAAAAAAAGGAATAACGCGCAATGCGTCTATTTTAAATGCTTGTCTGCACGTAGGATAGTAGGGAAGGAAGGTAAATGTGAAAAATACATCACAAACACCCAGACCAATTGAAAATTTAATTTGCGAACTTTTTTTGAACCCGTGACGCCAGTTTCGCAGTCGAGCGTCTACCCAACTACGCCACGGCGCCTGTCTAACTAAGAAGTTATTTAAATAAAGATTTTTTCTTCAAGAAGTAAGATAAGAATGATCTTTTAAATTTAAGCATAAATAAAACATCCCAAAAATTCGAGTTGTGTGGTTGTTATTCATGGGTAGAATAGTAAATGTTAGGCAGTATCTAAAGTGGTCATTATAAAATTAAACAACTTTGTATTAACCACTTTTTATTATAAATACACTTTTACCTACCGGTTTCGACAAGAACCTTGTCATCATCAGGTTTTATTAAATTCTAAAACATTAAAATACTCATAATTAATTACACTCCCTTACCAAAAACTGATGTTTTTATTGTTTTAAAATTTAATAAACCCTGATGATGACAAGGTTCTTGTCGAAACCGGTAGGTTAAAGTGTACTTATAATAAAAAGTGGTTAATACAAAGTTGTTTAATTTTATAAGTTTATAAAATGTGCCACAAAGTATCTGCGAAAAACATTCAAGAAATATAATGTGATCACTTAAACCAGCCATGAGTTCCATTTTTATCATCTTTATTTGATATATAAATAAAATATCTTGATATTATAATAACTTATCTGCTTCCATCCTCAAAGCATCAGAAAGCATAAACTACACTTTGTTTCAAGATTGCAAAATACGGATTTATTCTTCGTTGTTATTTGAGATTCTAGGTAGGGAACAATAATTATATAAGTATCTATCGACGTGAGAAGAGATCGCATTACCTTTGCTAATATAGCTCCTTCGGTCACGAATGGTGTCGAGAGTCGGGGAAGGAGAAATGAAAGCTGTTTACAGGCTGATATCTTGTTATTACCCAAAGTGAACTGAACTGATCCAATTTCAAAACAATGCTTGATTGCTCCGGGCCTTACACCTTCTTATTGTTAGGTAGGGTTAGTTCGCTAAGTAAGCCGAGCAGTAATATTGTATTGGGAGTGAGCTTTTATATATTTACTTATTTATTTTTTTACAAAAATGTTAATAATATTAGTCTATAACCACTCACCGAGATTTTTATGTCTATCGGTTTCGAGACGTACCCGTCTCATCGTCAGGACAATCACTAACACAGCATGCAAACAATACCACCCTTCACCACCAGAGCACCATTTACACACTCAAAACTACACAAAACGTCTAACACATTCGATTTTTGGTCGACCCGAAGACCAACATGCACTAAAGTTTTCAACAAAGACAAATTGCATGCGATTTGATTGCATGTTTAACCTCGGCTCGTAACGCATGTCTGTGCTGAAAACTTAAGTGCATGTTAGTCTTCGGGTCGACCAAAAATCGCATGTGTTAGATATTTTATGTAGTTTTGAGTCTGTAAATGGTGCTATGGTGGTGAAGGGTGGTATTGTAGGCGTCTAGCTACACTGCCAAGTTGGCACCGCTGAAAAATACGAATTCGCTACGGAGATTCCCGATCGAAATCAACAAAATCGGCCAACCGAAGAGAAGAGGCCGAGATTCGCCTGCATCGTTTGGTTCTAACGGACGTGTATCTGCCTTCACATTTTTACTTCTATATTTCATTAATTAATTAGATTAAATAGTAATAGTAATTATGAATAGTAATTGTAGTGTACGAGCTTATATAAATAAACGATCTGTAAGTAAGAATTCTATAAATATCGTTTTCTGGCTTCCTGTTAATACGGCACACACACACGAGTTGACCAAAGTATTATTTGCACGCTATGTTAGTGATTGTCCTGATGAAGAGACGTGTACGTCTCGAAACCGGTAGATATAAAAACCTCGGTGAGTTGTTATATACTGATATTATTAACATTTTTGTAAAAAAATAAATAAGGAAAAATGTGTAACCACAAAGTAAATGCTTTAAATATTAATAATATTGAGTATATTTTATATATGATTGAACTCCAGAAGGAATTCAATGTCATGGGTTTCGAAATAGGTGAATGTAGATCTAGGCGTAATATAGTAGTGAATGAAGAAATTTCGGAGTAGGTTGATGACAGTTTATGATGATAGTCTACAATTGACCTGATGACGAAATGGTTATTGTGAAACTGATATTCATAAAGTACTGTTTTTTAATGGTATAACATAATATGAATATAACACAAAAAAACGATGAATGATAAGGAGAGTGTCAAGTTAAACCATATCTCCAGTATCTTATTTTCGGCGGGTATGTATGAGGAGATGCATGAACGTGGAAGAGGCGAAGAATGTTTGCAAAGACAGAGTGGTGTGGCGTTCTATTCTCTCTGCCTACCCCTGCGGAGAAGCGGCGTGATGGTTAGTTAGTTAGTTAGTTGTATCTCCAGGCTTTTCTGTCAGCTGCATTCAGTCTACTTTCATCTTTAATTTGCCAACTCCACGCTTCGCTTACATACATTAGGAGTACTTGGTTGGTACTTAATGGAATCAGACGAAGACCGAAGAAAACTCGACATGATCAAGTACTTCAAATACTCAGAAGAGGTCAGGTTGTTAGTCGAAATAATCGGCGGGTATGTACATATGAGGAGATGTACGAACGTGGAAGACGAGAAGATAGTGTGCAAAGAAAGACATATTTGTGTGGCGTTCTATTCTCTCTTTATATCCCGTCGAGAGGCGGCTTGATGGTGAGTTAGTTAGTCTGTGGCCAACACAGCTATATCATAATTGGTCGTACATAATAAAGGACTAGAAAATATATATTCATATTAACCCATCATACTAGCATATATTTTTTTGAAAATGAATCTATAATACATAAAAAACAACTCTAATAAAATTGAGTAGTGTCCATAGTAATTAGTCGTCTACAAAGAATGACAAAATGATTATCTAATATTGTCACTTGACAGAGTGTTATGGCATTCTATTCTCTCTGCCTACTCCCGCGGGAAGCGGCGTGATGGTTAGTAAGTTAGTAAGTTTAGAGTTTAAACACTGCCTTTGAGTTTTTAATTTGTGCTTTTTGTATAATGATAGCTATTTTCAACAGCATCCCTTCATAACGCAGTCACCGCACGCCCCTGGTTTTTATAACACGCTATCTTCTTTCATCTGCATCAATTTTCTCGTTCGACGACATTCCAATTTGTCCTCTATTAAATACTAAGCAAGATAGATGCGCCGCCATCGATTGGTTCACCCAAGATTAAACCTGTTAAGCTAGAAATATCTTGATTAATACCGACTTTTTTCATGCGATTACGATATTTGATACGTACACTCAGAGAAAAAACGCTCAAGTTATTCTAAATCTTGACCTATTAATGGTTATGGAATGAATCAGGTATAGTGAGCCAAAAATAAACCAGACATTATATTTTATGTAGTGGACGAACAGGTCTCGTGTGTCGTCATTTTACTCGTATATTATGCTACACGGGACAGTGTTTAAATTCTAATCATAGGGGATTCATTTCAATATGGAAATGATTCTGATAGTTATTCAGAAGCACATACTACGCTAAGGTTTATGAATTTCGGATGAATTGCACCTGATTGCACTAAGAAATATGCTTGCACCTGTGAATTTCTCGACTGCACACAATATTCGCTCTTTCGTTATAAACGACATACGTGTTCTAAGCTTGTTGCTTGCTTATATTATTACAACACGTTACCAAAACTAATTAATTTTAAATCATTATTTTAACCACCTATAAAATGAGAACAATATTTCGTCATTCTTGAAATTATTTCCATATGAATGCATTAATTCTATCGCAAGATATAAGGGATAAATGTACTCCTACTAATACTACTACTAATACTACTACCATACTACACCGTTTCTCTTTCAGGGTAGTTGGAGAGGATAGAACGCCGCACCATAATTAAAAAAAAAATACATTTATATTAATAACATTTTTGAGTGTGTCCAAATACTTATTCACAAATCTGGGTTTTCTCCATTTTGGAAATATTTTTTTTTACATTTTTTGACATCTCAACATAGATGAAGAAGAATATGGAAGTCTGGGTATTGACAGGGCTTACGACCTATCTACATGTGGGATAGATGTGTAATTAATCTCAAGACGCTACACATATGAGTTCACATGAGCCATCTATGTTGGATTGAGAAAGTTTTTATTTAGCAGAGACCTTTTTAGATGTATGCAAGATCTTAACCCCGGATTATTTTTACATACTGGAAAACACTTAAAAACATGATTTTAAATTTTATGCAGTTCATAAATGTTTGCAAACACAGAGTGGTGGGCCGTTTAATTCTCTCTGCCTACCCCTGTAGAGAAGCAGCGTGATGGTTAGTTAGTTAATTAGTTATGCATATTTTGTATATTAAAAGCATCGTTAACTTTGTGTTATGGTAATATGACACTCTCCTTATCATTTATTAAAGTGGTAAATTACTTATGCTAGTGATTATTTGACCAGTTATTTTTATGTTTATATTTTTGTCCGCCTCCGTAGTGTAATGGTCAGCACGCTCGGCTACCGTTCTAGAGGTCCCGGGTTCGATTCCCAAGAGGGGTAAAATAAATATAAGTGATTTTTTCACTGTAATATTTATTCAATACTACCCTGGACTGGTACCTGAAGCGGAGGGCTGATCACCTTTCCTTCATATGTAAACGATCAAGATAACACTGCGTTTATATGACGCAGTGCCCTATGCACCATTGGGGTGCGGATAAGGGTTTTATTATTATATTATTATTATTTTTATAACATTTTTGAGTGTGTCCAAATATTTTAAAATGCTTATATAGATACGCCGCGCAACGAACTACTACAATTACTCTCCTTTAAAGAAACCACTTCATCATTCTAGAATCAACGTGGCGCGTAATTTTCCTGGAAATTTTTGGATCGTATGTTATCGCCAGACACCTTTACGACATTTTCTCGATATCTCATTCCGAGGGCTTTTGCCATGACGTGATCTGTATTGTGAAACTTATCTCCCGTTGAAAATGCGTTTAGTTTGATGTCTTACCCCTATAATAGGTGGCAATATAAAACGTTGAAAAAATATACACTTAACATACTCACAGAAAATCGATACTCAATAATAATAGTATCAGAAAAATATCTGCCTACTCTTAATTTTAACATATAATGAATATGAGGAAATGGGTAATTTTAAAAAAGCCAGGATAAAAAGTTATGAAGACAATTAAGAACATATTAGTTAAAGATTCGGATGTAAGATAAGAAGATTCAAATCTGAGAGTTTCAGCTCTTACGACCTGGCATTTGGATGGCTTAAGTGATCACTTAATACACTTGTGTAACGTTCACTATCCAGCCCCATTAATAAACATCCATATTGCCATCTAGAAAGATCTAAATAACTAACTAACTAACTAACCATCACGCCGTTTCCCCGCAGGGGTAGGCAAAGAGAATAGAGCGCCACACCACTCTGTCCTTGCAAACATTCTTCGCCTCTTCCACGTCCATGCATCTCCTCATACATACCCGCCGATTGTTACGACTCCTAACCTGACCACTTTCAAGATCTATATATAAATGAATTATTGATGGATTCCTTTCGCACGTTGGTTATAATTTTGCTGAATGTAGAATAAAGGTATATATTAAATATTAAAATCAAACATTGATTTTTATGTCCACTAAATTTTATTTTATTATTACCAATACATAAAGATATTTTTTGGGCTATTTTTGCCTTGTTATGGCATTTTCTAACTACTATGAAGATTAAATGGACTGAGGGTCCTTCTATAGCTATACAATTCTGGGTATTTAAGTAATAGTCATAACATGTTCAATAATAATTTATGGAAGGAAACAATAGTTAAAGGTAAGAATTAAAATGAAAAGAAGGTAATTTAATTATTTATTTTATTTGTTCGGGAATTATACAGCTTTATATTTAAAAAAAATGTACAGTATCAATAATAAAGCCAATCAAACAATTCCACATTTATGTTATAATTAGTTGAACATTAAGAGAGAAAGAGAAGAGAGGATGGGTGTGTGAGGGTGGAAGTAAAAGGGTAAGGGTATGGTATAAAATGGAATATGCAGGAAGGAAAAGGAGAGGAGAGGAATTAATGAAAGTGGTTAAAGGATGTTTTCTTCGTAGTAACAAAATTATACACACATATATAAACATACATATATACATACATTTTGTCCGCCTCCATAGTGTTATGGTCACATGCTCGCCTACCGTTCTGGAGGTCTCGGGTTTGATTCCCTGGGAGGTTTAATAAATATAAGTGATTTTTTCACTCAAATATTTATTCAATATTACACTGGACTGGTACCTGAAGTGGAGGGCTGATCACCTTTCCTTCATGCGTAATCGATCGAGATAACACTGCGTTTATATAAAGTAGTGCCCTATGCACCATTGGGGTGCGGTAAGGGATTTATTATTAAACATACATACACATACGTACACATATACATACATATACACAAACATTTATTTTTATTTTTTTTATTTAATGTAATTTAGAATTAAGACTTTCATCTGATTTCGTATTATAACGATGAATTTTAGTATATTTTATTGTTATTATTTTTTTATATCATGTAAGTATATCTTCAAAATAATTACATACAAGTACATATATTACATTATTGCAAGATGTGTTTATTCACAGTTTCGATAAATTTCTAAAATGTCAAACAAATACTTTATTTTATTTAGACAATCATTTAAACATGTGCGGAAGTTGAAACGTAGCGATTACCATAATACATCAATAACATTTTATCTGCCAATAACGCAAGATGAATTTTATTGTCCGAAAACATAGAGCAACCGTCATCCCAGCTCCGCACAGTTTATGCAAATGTCCGATTAATGCCCAAGTGTATTGCCCATAATCGGACATCTTTGATTTTAAATCGACAATAAATTTAACTTTTCGACTCTGTTCGGGTGACACAATCTTTTCAATTACATCTGCGGGTGACTCAAAATTGAAAAAAAAGTCGACGCTGGTTAGATCTTAGATAACGTCAATTAAATCCGAGTTTAAATGAAGCGCGATAATTTATCGTTTCTCTGGTAAATTCTTTATTTTGACTACTCCTTTTACTTATGTTTACTTTATTTTGTTTGAAACTTAACACTGTCCTTATCATTCATCGTTCACTTTGTGTAATACAACTATAATTTTTTTAAAGTGGTATTACACAAATTCAACCATGAATGATAAGGAAACTGTTACATTACCAAAACAAAGTTATCAGTGATTTTAATATACCAAATAAATTTTAAACTTTTATGTAATAGGATGTATCCTGCCACGCATTGCTGTGGCTCAGTTAAGTAAAAAGGAATAGAAAGAAAACAGAAAGGAAACATTTCAAATATGTTATATTTAAAAAAGCTTGTCAAGTCCCTAAAGAAAACATATTTTTTAAATCTATATAATAATGCAATCATAACCATTAAAAATGTATAACAGCAGTGTCAAGAAGCGCATTGTCCGCCATGAGCAATGTTTAGTTTTGCGTTTGTTGCTGATGCGTTTAATAGATAGCGCTGCGTCTGAAAAGCTGTTTAATAAAACACCTGTCGCATGTGTACAAGCAATCGGTAAATTACATTATGAATAAAGAAAGAATCACATCTTTTTAATGAACCTTATAGATTAATTCATAAGTATTCAATTGCAACGTTGTGTCAAAATTTCAAAACAATCAGTAAATATTTTTTTAGGATATTTTTGGGATTTATGATTTTTTGCTAACAAATATTTTTATTTTATTTTTACGTGTAAAAAAATATATATATTTTTACATCCACATAAATTTATATCCCTTTATATCTCAAATATATGTTTATATATCTTCTTTAGTAATATTTTCCTTTCAGAAAGAATACAGATAGCTTTAATGAAATTTGAAGCGAGCTTTACGCTTCCGCGAATTAATAATACGGAGTGACTTAATAAAATATTTGATACCTATTTTCCCAATTTTTCCGTCAAAACAATAAATAATTTCTGCTGATTCCTGTTTTGGGACAAATATTTTTATTCTTTGTTGCTTTAATGAAAGCGAAATGTAAACGAAGGTTTTATTTAATTTTCATGTTGGAGAAAAACCTCAATTTTTTATTAGGTTAGTGCAAACCGTGGAACAAGATATGTATTATTAAATGAAAATCACAACTTGATTTCGATAATAGCACCTTTTTTACATACAAACTCTAAAATGACTTTTTTTAATCATGATGTTAGTATGCAAAACATACACTAGCTTATACACATAACAGTTTTTCACGTTATTTAATGGTTTGTTAGGAAAGCAAATAATAAATTAACAACCAAAAGCTATTAACGGTCAAATATATTCGATTTAAATGATAGAGAAGCGAACAAACTTAACACAATCGTGCATTGCCGTATAATGTTTGTCGTAATTTTTTATATGCAATTAACTGGTCAAATTATAAGCTAAAATAATAAAATTGATTTTTCGTGAGTTTTCAACTCCGATATTAAACTATCATTCCTCCAAACTGCTTACATTTCTTCTCTTCATTATGTGTGCTATATTTTGCGATATGTTGTAAATAAATTAACTGGTCAAATTATAAGCTTAAAATCATTAAAATGAAAATGATATTTTCTGGCGTTTCTCATGTATGTGATTATAATCCAGGATTCGGAGCTCACATACTAATAAAAGAGTTTCTGCTCAATAAAAAACTGCCTTTTATCTCACCAATAGATGTCTCTAGTGAAGTTCTAGTGATTCAAGGACAAAGTTTCGAAATTGGTTCATATATCGCTCACTCAACGTTATAAATCAAAAAACTTGATTTTTCAGGAGAACGTTTTTAAAGTTTAAAAATATAATACAACGTATTGAAAATAAATATCAAGCCACTTATTGAACTTTTTACTTTGCAAAAGTTCTTTTTATGTAAAACTTGAAGGATTTTTCTCCATTTGAAAAATATTTAGTTTATTCAAAAAACAATTAAACAAAACATTTTCTTCAAAATGCAAAAACAATACTTTCTGCCCTGTAGCGGGTTAAAAATATACCGCTTTTGCTGGGAAATAGTACGTTTTCTGGGCATTCCGAAAACATGCACAACAAAAAATTGTCGATTTTAGATTTATGACGTTCTTGAAAGGAGTGAGTGATATATAGAACTTCCAAGAATTTGAGATGGGTGGTTGTCAATAATGGGTAGAATTGTGTAATACACGTGTGTAAAGTCATTTAAACCAGCCTATGACAATCGTCAGCCCCGGTAAGTGCCCAGGCTTCCATATTATTCTTCATCTTTGATGAGATAATACGAATGGGATATGTTTGGAAATGAAAAATCATGTTTTAATTCAATCTACGACGTAAATCGTGGAAAGCAAACTCAATTATTTTTTTGCAGTACAATTTAAGAATATAATTTAAACCTTAGTGTAAGGTCAGTGCAGTAATTGACCATATCTATTCAATTATCTGAAAATTGGTTCTACTGAAGTGATTTCAATTATGTTTGATAATAGTGGAAGTTTTTCTATGAACCGAGCACCAAAGTCTCATTAAAATTAATAATTCATTTTGCATTGTTAGTGGCGAGAATAATAAAATATAATAACGTATTGTATCATTTTATGTTTATATATATATATATATATATATATATATATATATATATATATATATATATATATATATATATATATATATATATATATATATATATATATAGTAATATTTATATTTCTCTGGAACCAATGGACCAAATGACAATTACATGTCGCATGTTCTTGTGTTTGATACCCACGATATTTTTTTATGTAGGTACTCAGAAATTAGCGAAACAAGGAATATAATGCACACATTAGCACACAAATAATCGTCCAAATTACCATATGTTATATTCTACCGTTTTTCACTTATTCTTGAAATATATTTTTTTAAAGATTTAAATTTACATAAATATTTATTACCAAAAAGCCTTTCTTTGCGAGACAATGTCCGCTATATCAGCTAAAGAAAGACAACAAGAAAGGATACACAGTTTTTATATCTAGGAAGCATGTTTTCAATGTATAGAAAAAGTAGATAAAGAGAAGTATGAAAGCAGGGAATATAATAAATGCAGCTTTAAATAGAGTGATTGCAAATAAAAATATATCCATGACATTAAACTTTATATATAAGTATATATATATATATATATACATATATATATATATATATATATATACATATATATATATATATATATATATATATATATATATATATATATATATATATATATATATATATATATATATATATATATATATATATATATATATATATATATATATATATATACTTTTTTATATTTATAAAATTCTATTATTCTGTAAAGAAGTATGGTTTTGTTCGCGTTTTATGTGAACGAATGAATTGTACTATAATATTATTTTACGTCAGCAGACGTACATAACATGTAACATTTTCCCAGGAACATTATATAGTAGTGCCTGCAATGCATGATTGACGGTTTGTTTCTATTGATGTTATGAATATTCATGACTCGGTATTAACTCCCGGCTCCCTGCGTATAGCCACGAATATCGAATAAATTTCCATTTTGTTTTTAATAAACGAAATAGATATTAAGGTCTAAGGTCACGCCTTCCGTGGAAAGAGATGTAAAAGATGGTAATCTTGGTATATATGCGGTAAAATAAGACAAATTCAATGTTTTAACAGTTTTTTTTTTACAAATTAATTTATTTTTGTTTGGAAGTTATATTTGTAAAGCTATGTTCGTATTAGAAACATAATTGGATTTTTCTCGGACGTCAAAAAAATTTATAAAATTAGTATCAAAATAGTATAAGATACCCTCAAAATAATAAAGGAAGTTTGAAATTGTCTCTAAATGACATTATTTATCATATTTTTTCACTTTTTACTTATTTACAAAAATGTTAATAATGTTAGTTAGTATATTATACGAGTAACCTCTCACCGAAAGATGGTAACAATACTAACATTTTCAATAAAAAGTAGAAATGACTTACCACAAAATAAACTATATAAATATAAAAAATATTACTTATATAATATTTTTCTTTATTCGCATACGTTCAAAGCATTACCGAAATGTATTTTGGCAAACTAATCTACAGTTTTTTTTGCAAATATTGCAAATTTAACCCCTGAATTCAATAATTTTCAAACTTTACTTATATAACATTGTATTAAATATTTAAAGATGAATTTTATAATTCTTATAACGTTACTATTGACTTATAATAGAGTTTTTGTAATTTTGAAAATTACATTTTTTATAATTGTAATATCGTCATAATATATCACGAGCGTCGACTGTACGCCAACTGAATATCGCGATAGGAACAAAATCAACAACCTTTTTTTATTATTTTAAAACCAGACAAAGTTTATATTTACAGAAACGTGAACTCTAATTTATTTTTCTCAATATCATTTATATTATATTTGAAGCATTTACTTAGTGGTTAGTCATTTTAACTTTTTGTATTTTTTTACAAAAATGTTAGTAGTATTAGTTTATAACTTACTTAGATTTTTATATCTACCGGTTTCGAGACATATCCGTCTCTTCGTCAGGACAATCACTACCACAGTATGCAAACAGTACTACACTCCACTACCGTAGCACTATTTTATGTACACACTTAAAACTACACAAAATGTTTAACTCATGCGATTTTTGTTGACCAGAAGACCAACATGCACTAGGGGTTGCATCACAAACATGCGTTTAGAGCCGAAGTCAAATATGCACTATAGCATCTAATTTATTATTGAATCAATCTAATTTGTTATTTACATTTTATTCTTATCTTTCTTATTTTTATAATAACTGAGAATCATGACATACTAGTAACTTCTCTTTCATCAGGTATTTCACCCAGAATGCTCCCAGTTAGTTTATTTTATGTATTGAAAAATCTCGTATAAACGTACATTAGCAACTGGATTTTAAAACATTAATTACCATTAACAAATTTAATTCCAGTGTGTCTTCTCCTTAAAGATCATGACGTTGATTACCTACTACAATGAATGATAAACATTTACTGTACTACAATAAGTGAACACAATTGTACTACACTGTCTACCCCGTACGTGTAATACGTGTGAATAACAGAACCAACACTTTAATTATAAGGGGATTTTAATTACTTTTTTTGATAGACAGCTTAAGTGCTTAATTTTCATAGCCTTTTATTCTCACAAATGATATAATAAAATAATTACAGTGATTAACACATGTGGAAATTTGTGAAACATGTTGAATAAAAAGAGCTTATGCGGGATGTGATTTTAAATGAAATTAAACAAACGCTTTGTCTGTTTATTTGAATTGCAAGTGTTTTATATAACTTTTTTTTCATTTATTTAATAAAGTTACATTTTTATACATTTTAATACAATATCTTTAAATTTCTACTTAATACAATCGTATATTTTTAAGTTGCGCTGAGCCTTTCTAAAAAAGAGACAGTAAACAAAGTTTTGCTTTAAATGGCAGGAATTTAAAAATAGACGTTAGAAGTAAAAAATATTATTTAAAGAGTAATTTTAGTATCAATGATGTAACAAAATACATTTTCAGCAGTAAGGTTAACAAAATTCTATAGATACTCATACAAACAAATTAATAATAACATTAACACTATAAATATTATTTTTGACATCTCATCAAAGATGAAGAAGAATATGGAAGTCTGGGCATTTACGGGGCTGACGACCGTCATAGGCTGGTTTGAGTGATCACTTTACACACATGTAACATTCACCAATTCTACCCATTATTGACAACCACACTACTCAAATTCTTGGAAGTTCTGTATATATGAACCAATTTAGAAACCTTGCTTTTTACTAAGCAGAAACTCTTATATTAGTATGTGAGATCCGAATCCTGGATTATAATCACACACATGAGAAACGCCAGAAAATACCATTTTCATTTTTATTATTTAAGCTTATAATTTGACCAGACAATTTATTTACAACATTTTGATGAGATGTCAAAAATAATATGAAAATTACTCCTGTAATTGGAGATAATCCAGATTTTATGAACAAGTATTTGGACACACTCAAAATGTTGTAAACACTATAAATGATTGATAATTTGAATTAAGTTATTTTTATCAATTGAATTATTCATTGATTCGGCATTAACTTTGTAGAATGACATGTTTTATTTTTTTGTTTAAATTGAACAATTATAAACATCTGTAAGTTTTTGAAACTAGTGGTATATATAAATAAAATTCATATTGTGGTATATTCAAGTGTTTAATTAAAAAAATATATATGAATTGAGTTTCATTTATTCTGAATAGTGTTCATTACAACAATTTTATGTTTACGTGTTTTTCTTTTTCAATATTATTATTATTGTACTGTAATATAATTAAAATCGTATTATGTCCAGAACGTGTTTGAATTAACTACAAATTTTCAATTACCAATTAATTGGTTTTAATATAACATACCACGCGAGTGGTATGTTTGCCACAGCACGCCTACCACATTGGGATGGCCTGTTAAGGCACCGAGTGGCAGGCTTCCGGGAGAGGCTGATGAAGAGCTCCAACCTCATCATAAAGCGGCTTGTGGAGCACAGATGGGGGCTGGACATGTGGCGGCACTGGAGCGCAGTGCTGCGTTTGCCAGCGAGCTAATTTTCGTCTACATCTCTCCAAATTTATTATTATTTTTATTCTTATTTTTATTTTTTATTATTTTTTTTTCTTTCAATTTCTTATTTCCTTCTTATTTTTAATTTCATTGTTTAAATAAAATGTTGTAAAACATATATGGCTGACTAAGTATTGCACCCACCACTTAGTCAAGCTGGAATAAAGAGTTAAAAAAAAAAAAAAAAAAAAATATTGTACATGAGTGGATACCGTTTATTTTTATTTGAGCGTTCAAATTGCATTAATTTGTTCATGAATTTTTTTTGGTATTAAAATTAAATAAATAATCCATTAGGTAAATAATATTATGATTTAAAAAAATATTTAATGTTTATCGTAATTGGAATTCACATAGCATATGATTGGAAAGTGGGTATTTTAAATATGAATATCATGTCATTTAAACTAGCGTATACGTTTTTACATTGTGTAACAAGTATAATATTGTAAAAAAATAAAGTGCAAACATAAAATTCTATTTCATATTTTACTATGTACATTATATTACGTACGTTGAATATGTAAGGTTTGTTCAAAAACTTCTATTTCAAATATTATAAGAATTTATACACTTTTTCTAAGAGTACGATAAATTTTAGAGTACTTTTTTTCAAACATATTTTAGGAGGTTGTATGCCGAAATTATTCCATCAAAATTTCCAATGATTGTAAATTGACAAAAATTCTTTACAATTTATGAAAAAAAATATCTCTTCTTTATAGTATTTTTATCTTAATTATGCGGAATAATGAGCCACTAAATCTTCATTTATTATTTTTGGATACTAGGTTAAGTTTCCGATCCTTAAAACCCCAGTATTCTTAATTTAACTTAATTTTCTTTAAACCCAGGAAACATTTGACGTGATAGTTTTTTTTCTTGAAACACCGTTTTTTTTTTAAAAAAAAAAGTTTTTCTCTGAAATAAATATATGGTTTAGAAAAAAAGAGTTATTGAAAGGTTATAAGTTAAAAAATTAGCGCAAATGAGTAGCTTCTGTCCCAATTACAGTCGGCCCAACTAAGCGGAATCGACCGTACATCATTAACAATGTAAAAACGCGCTCAGTAGATTTATGAGACCGTCGTTTATGTAAATAGGTTGTAGGAAGTTTATCACAACTTTTCTTTGTCATTTGTTCATGCAAAAAAGTGTTGCGGAATGACAATGATATCATTTTTCTTACTTAACCTTTTCTCTGACCTAAGCTTCTTGAAATAGAGGTCATGATTCAAATGATTTACGACAAATCTTTTGATAGTTGTTCTTTTCTTCAGTATTGCTCTTTTCGGTAGACAAAAGGAAAAAAAAAATCTTTTCAGCTTTGGAAAAATGCGATATATCAAAAGTATCAAGTTATTCATCTAAAAATTAGATTGCTATTTTGTTTATTAACCGTTTTATCAAAAATTCGTTAGTCATAAATAATGTTTCGGATATATCACAATACTTGTACAGAAATACTTCATTTACTATTGTACATTTGCCTCATAAGTTTATTTTACCTTTGTTTCCTCTCTCATTCGTCCAAACCACACAACATACATTTCTTAAATTTTATCGACAATGCTCATCTCAGCCTTACATTATTTCCTTATTTATTCATCATTTCAACATTTGTCGTACATTGTTTTGAGGTACATTTGTCTGAGAGATCGCATTTCGACTTGATTCAGTCAACTCTCATCCTATTTTTGCCAACTCCATGCTTCAACTCTATATATGCTTGCTACGAGAACTCCGTTGTGTATTGCCAGTTTAGCATTAGCTGTTAGGCTTTTGTTTGCTAAAATTGAATTCAATGAACTCAGGCCTCGAATAGCACGGTTATATGGTTTCACAAAAACCTGTGGTATACAAGTTTTGCAGTTCATACAAAATTAAGGTTTGCGTTCCAAAAAAAAATCTAAGAAAGTTTATATGAATATGTACTTTATTTTCTTAATAACAAACATATTAATTAATTCATTTATTATTCTGAAACCGTGTTATAAAAAGCGTGTACAAAACATGTTGATACAAAAAATATGCCGCAATTTATACATCCGTGTTACATAAAACCGTGTTATACGAGGCCCAAGTGTATGTCACTTCTATCAATATGTAAGGGAAATTATTACACATTTATGGTATTTTTTATATTATTTTGCATATATGAGTCTAACTTCGAATGATGGAAGAGGTCGCCACACATTTTCGACGCGTTTGTCACGAGGTATTTTCGGAGACCTGTTTTTGAACTAAATGCAAAATAACCCTGGCTTTAGATTCAAAGACAAAGGAAGGGTTGGGCAAAGGCACATTGGAATGTCATAAAGTGAAAACGTGAAATTGGCGCAAACTTTCCTAGCATCTTCTACATAATATACTCACCTTTATGTTGTAGTATTGAAGGTAAAAATATTTTTGTGAATTCCTTTGCCCGAAGAAATATTATTGTATGATTTTTGGGGTGATATTTGTAATATTGAAATATATATAAAGCATAACTTGTAATAAGAGATAAATATTTAAAAAAAAATCAACGTGAATTGTATTGAATTTATGGATTTTATTTTCAAATTTATTTCATTAATCTACATTTAAATCCTACCCGTCAATACTCTCAACTCTGAAAAATTATAAGTACGTAATATTAGACATGTTTTAAAATGAATTTCAGAAGAAAAATAACAACTCCTACTCTCTTTAAATAATGGAAAAAGATTAATAAGTTTTAGCAACAAAAAAACATGCATAATTTTTTTTTGAAATGTATAATTTTATAAGAGGTATTATTATTATATTCTTTTTTATGAGTTACATACATTATGTTGTCTATAAAACATTAAACTTTGCCTAGCCTTACACCAGTCTGATGATGTTGGTAACGACGAAACTCGGTCACTGGTCAAATGAATTATATGTGGAAAAAATCTCATTAGACAGTACATGTATGTGTTTGTTTATAAATATATAGTTATACATATATATATATATATATATATATATATATATATATATATATATATATATATATATATATATATATATATATATATATATATATATATATATATATATATATATATATATATATATATATATATATATATATATATATATATATATATATATATATATATATATATATATATATATATATATATATATATATATATATATATATATATATATATATATATATATATATATATATATATATATATATATATATATATATATATATATATATATATATATATATATATATATATATATATATTTATATATATATATAAATATATATATATATATATATATATATATATATATATATATATATATATATATATATATATATATATATATATATATATATATATATATATATATATATATATATATATATATATATATATATATATATATATATATATATATATATATATATATATATATATATATATATATATATATATATATATATATATATATATATATATATATATATATATATATATATATATATATATATGTGTATATATAATACAAAGCATTTTTCTATATATGTGTGTTATAGTAAAAAAAAAACTAACTAATCGTTTACCATCACCGTTCCTAGTATTATTTAAATTTATGAAATGGTAGGTAATTTCTTAGGTACCTAAACGTAACATTGCGTGTGTAAAAATATAATATTTGCTCGGATATTATGGTAAAGTATGCAAATGATATATCTCGCAAAACGTAGTGATTTAAGTATCAATAGAGCTATTAACTCCGCTGTTTCCCCGGTACAAAGTTGCCGTATTTCTCTCTCGGAACGAGCGCGTGATAGAGTGCCGCGCGGTGAGCGATCTATCTCAATTACCGTGGACTTCTTGAATTCCTGTGTCCGGCGGAGGACCGTTATTCTCTTATATTATGGTCCCCACTGTCCCACTGTTCGAGACTTACTTACGCTTCACTATCTAGTATGGACATGTATAATGTAGTATCCAGTGGACATAGGACTGTCCTTGCGGTGGAACCATCACGTACGACAGTATAATGCTACCCATATAATGTTCCGCTCACTGCTTACTGCCCGATGCAACTTCAACTCGGTCTTAATGTATTTTATTCTGATGCCATAAATGCAATTTATCATTATTTCCTACCATTCTACTTCAATTTCATTCTAAGAGAATTTTTAACTCTTAACACATTCGTTACCAAAAGCTGACAAGGCGAGTTTTGGTTGCCAAACGTATACTACCAAACACCGATTAGTCGCATTTTGTACCCTACCTTCGTACTGGAAATACTTTTCACAATTACGTGAATCACTTTATCAATTTCAAATTTGAACTATACATTTTTTATTTATTTATTTTTGATATATACGGTAATATTGTACCATTTACATAAATATATATAAAAAAAACCCATCGATTGCGACACATCAATTTAACAAGTTGTCAAATTAAATAATAAATAAAACCCTTATCCGCACCCCAATGGTGCATAGGGCACTGCGTCATATAAACGCAGTGTTATCTTGATCGTTTACACATGAAGGAAAGGTGATCAGCCCTCCGCTTCAGGTACCAGTCCAGGGTAATATTGAATAAATATTACCCTGGACCCCCCCCCTGGGAATCGAAATCGTTGTCAAATTTAGAAAAGATTTTTATTACGAATTAAAAAAAAACTGAATATTTTTTGTATTCTATACAGTTGATGCTAGTGTGAGACGTCTATCAGCTACTTGTCTCAAATGCGAGCCTTTTTTATACGCTAGAGCCGTATTATTAATTGATTTCTACCAAAGTTTTAAAATCGACCCTTCCGGGAATGCAAAAATAATGCAGTTTGCGAAGTAGAGGAGTGATGTGACTAAATTTAGAAGTAAAAAAATGCTTCGCTGTACTACAATTTAAATAAATTAAATAAAGAACGAAAGGGGTAATTACATTGAAGTTCGTTGTTGACCAAATGTTAAATTACACATTTTATTTATTGTTTCGGCATTCACTTTGTTGTAACAATATAAACTTATATTCAGACCCGAAGATGGAAGCATCTGTAGTTTCCAAAACTAGTCGTTAATATAAATATTACTCAAGTGGTAAAAAAACAAGTGTTTTCATTTACAATTTAAATAAAATAATGGAAGGTATCGAAAAATATTTTGATGATTATAGAACGAAAGTAATTTTTTAACCCCTAAAATTATTTAACCTAATTAATACCTTGATCGTACAAGATAGTACCTAACATTTTCACAAAACAACCATAATACGTATTTCAAACTAAAATAATACAAGGATTTTTTTTATGCTTTTATCCATTATTAAATATTTTATCATTTGTTCTGTATCAGTACAAGTAATTATTTCGAAAAACTTCTATACCTGTGTTTTTTTTTATAAACAAGGTCGTGGGTTGGCGACTAAAACATGTAAATCCAAAGAACGATTAATTTTTAACAAACATTAAATTTGACCTATATAATTATGTCATAGTTTTCATGAATCATTATGATCGTTATAATTAATATGATGTATTTACATTGTATGTAACTTTACGTGACAATATCTCATAATTCAGTTCTTAAACATAATAAACCCAAATATACATAAAACAAATATTTGGACATAAGTATTACATGTTATGCACATATTAATTACACAGAATACCTTTTAACCAAATTATCTTCTTAAATTCAAATGTATTTTTTATAAATACACTTTTTTTATAAATGTAATTTTATTATAGAAAACTGGGTATTCACAGGTCTTACATCCTGTTACGTGACTGGTTTAAGTGATCAATTTATAAACTATGTAACATTCACCATTCTAGCCACGATTGACAACCACGTTAGTAAATTTTAAGTGACAACACACAAAGTTTTTTTCAGAATAAGCTTCATAGGTGACATCTAGTGATATGTTTTTGAATGAGTATTTTTTATATTAATGTATCGAGTAAATAATTTTTATTTTTTTTATTTTCTAGACGTCATTTATTAAATTATAAAATCAGAGGTCTTACTTAATTTTTAAATTTTACTTTCGTGAAAAATAATTTTATTTTCAGCATAAAGTGGCTTCAATAATTAGTTTACCAAGAAGTTGTCTAAAAGCTTTCTTTTTATAAACTGAAAGGAAGCTGGAAATATATTTAGCTTTTTAAGGTAGATATACGAATAACTTAATAGACTAAATTATCATTACTAAAGTTAGATGCATAAAATATCGTTTCTTTATTTTTTCTTTAGGTAAAAGGTTTTTTTCTGCATTCTGCATATTATTTGTACGCGAGTAATTTAATGATACCTTTTTCGTAGGTATAACAATATTAATACCCAACCTTTTCAGTCTGTGAGTGTATCAAAACACATGTTTATAATTCACCTATATGTTATTTTACGTTTACTGGTATTTGAGCATAGTATAAGCTGCAAAAAAAATTAAAAAATCAGGTTTTCAAAATCATTTTTATTATATTTTATTATCTATTTGTTTGACACAACTGTCATAATTTCAATTCTCAGAAAAATATTGATTCTAAAATATATATTATGCAAACGAACAGATTATAAAATATGTTTTTATCTCAACAGAAATTAATTAAGCTCTGAAAGGGTTGAGTTGAATATTTCCCAGTAATTCGCAACTAGGTTGACAGCAAAGGGTTCAAATCCGGGTGGGCAGAATATTTTAGAATTAGTTTCGTTTGATTTGTCTCTAGTTTTCAATAATATTTTGACCTATCGACAAGGTGATCTATCAAAACTTTCGCGTTCCTTGAGCTCTCCTATACAATCAAAAGCTTTAATTTTGACGAGGGTATGTACCCTTCAACTTATCGTCATTTATATCTTGTATATATCTGAGTTCAAAGAAGTTTGATGAGATGTTAACGATGGTACCAAATAAGGTACATATTTGAACAGGCTCTCTAAACTTTGTATAATTACTCTTGATGAATAATACCATCAACGAGACATTTTTTGTAAGAAATACTTGAAATATAAGTATGAAAATCGACGTCCTTTGACCGATTAACGACGTTTAGTTTTTATCGATTATTATCATTATCAAATCATCATCCACGTTTTTATAAGATGTTGAAACCAAATCGTTTGCCCATCGCTATAAGAAATTATAAAAGCAGTCGAACCCTTTCTCATTCAGTATGTATTTGAAATACTTGATCATGCCAAGATTTCTCTGTATTCCTCTGCCTCTATTTTCAACTTTATTCACATATGGAAGATTCCAAGACCATTGCATAAATACAGGTTTCAAGAATTAATGCAATACACATGTTCAATAATGGGCAGAATGGTGAACGTTACAAAAGTATGTAAAGTGTGTGATTAAGCCAGCCAAATGTCAGGTCATAAGCCTTGGGATGCTCAGACTTCCATCTTTATCCATATAAAGAGGAACGATAGATGTTTCAAATCAGTTGAGACATCTATAAATTTCATAAAGTTACCTACGTTTTAAACTTTGGTCTTTAACCTTTCCCGTACTGATCATTTAAAAATTACACGTGATCCGAAAGGGGGTACCAAAAGACTCCGACTCGCTTTCTCCTTATGATAATACCACATTCATAAGAATGAAAGAAATAACATGTCGCTAGAAGATAAAAAAATAGCGTTCTGATATATATGTAAGTACGTAGATCTCGCGGTACCGACTGATTGTGCTTCTTATCATGAACAATATTTTGAAAAATGTATGTATTCAAAATTGTAAAAATAAAAAAAAACTAAATTTCCCTTAATATTTTTTTTTAAATTACAAAAATATGGAATAAGAACATCTCATATTACTTTTTTTTTATTCTTATAGAACTTCTCAAAAGTTTTATTTATTCCTATATCTCACCCAATGAAAAACACAAAATGAAATTAATACAATGCAATACAGTGTGTTTAAATGATTTTTTTTACAATATGATGAGAATACAACACACTTATAGAAACAGGTAAAAGTGCTAG
This sequence comes from Brachycentrus maculatus, assembly GCF_059751285.1. Taxonomy (NCBI): domain Eukaryota; kingdom Metazoa; phylum Arthropoda; class Insecta; order Trichoptera; family Brachycentridae; genus Brachycentrus; species Brachycentrus maculatus. Next base: position 349,126 of record NW_028280828.1, on the reverse strand, counting down.
CGAAGTACATATGTAAATTATAAATTAAGAATAGAAATACAGTCGTAAAAAAGAGTAATTATAATAAAAAGTTTTAAAAAGTTCAATTTTTAAATTTTAAAATCCAACTCTGTTTTTTAGAGTCTACTAAATTGTTTTTTATTATTAAAAACACATAATTTGTGTAAATTTTTCGCTTGGTATTTTTACATTTTTCGGCCTTTTCAAACTACTGACCATTAAAAAAAATTCATCGAATTAAAATTCATACTTGGGGGATTTGAATCCCCCTGTTAGATCAGGCTAGGTTGAGGTGGAAAGTTGGTTGTAGAAGTCGGGAAAGAATCATTGATTTAATGGACGCACTTACACTATCTCAGGGCTTGCGGTCGGCCGGGAATAAACGTGACCACGGGAGACTGATCTCACTCATGAATATGTAACTGTTCGATTCCTCTCGGTGGCAATCACGACTCTAATTACTGGATCCCGTGGCCGGCCCGTTAGTGTCAGGCCACTATGAAATCGTCTAGCGCTGTCAGTACTTGAAGCGGGTCATGTCGAAAGTAGTCCTATCCGCTTCAGGGCGAAGCTGTTATACGTCATTTCCTTTATTAAATAAGCTCTTTAACAATTATTTAATATAGAATTCCTTATTGTGCACAGAAAACAAACATTGTTGCTAATTAAAGTATATTTTTTTTTAATACATAGAATTTTGTATAACTGATGATGTCAGTAACAGCGAAACCAAATCACTGGTCAAATCAAATAAATGTGGACAAAAGTATGCATAATAGTTTGATGCATTTGATAAATTTACTTTTAAATACTTTTATAAATGGGTATATTTTAAATGATTTTGTTTTATACTTAAACCTTTTCTTAAAATATTGTATTTTGCAGTCCATTTTCAAAACGCGCTTCAAATTGACAGAATTTATTGAATTTTCCATGGCATATGTTTAGAATATTAACATTTAATTAACTATTTAAAATTTAAATTCGTATAAAAAAAACTTACTTTGCAGGGTAAAACTTTTTCATTCACATCTTACTATTCAAGAGGTTAAAATTATCATAAAATAAATAAATTTATCATATAAAGTTACAAAAAAAAATTCTTCTTTTCGTGATCTTTGTTTTTGAATCGTTTGAATTTGTCAAAAAAATAATACCTTCTCTTTACATCAAAAAAATGTTTTAACTTTCATATATGTTTTTTGGCGTGACAGATTTTGACACGAACCGCCTCGCCGATAATTTGGTAGTAAGTAAGTGACTAGTTGGGTCACTCTTGTTTGATCCGAAATGACAGCTATGCCATTTCAAACGCTGATGAATTGGAATGCACGCCTTACAACAACTATGTACCGCTGTTCTACTTCGTACTAAAATATGTACACACATTAAACACAGTATTAATTTTTAATTTTTCAGAACAGTCTCTGTCAATCTCAATAAAACTAATCACATTAAGATCCGTCAAGCTTACTACGCGACCAAACACAATTCCATAACTTTGCTACACTTATGATTTAATAATAAAAACATCTTAATTTTTATATAATTACCAAATTTTTCGAACTAAATTTATAATATCTTCAAAAAATTGCCTCAACAATTCATGTTTGTCTTATACTCAAAATTAAATGAAAATTTTCCACCGTTTGATTTCAAATTCCTGGCAGTCTTAAAAATAGCCATATATCCATCTCTATCTGGCAATATTTTAGTGATGGGAATCGTACAATAAAAAAATAGTCTACTACATAATACCAAGTATGCATTTGTAGTACACAAAAAACAGTACCATTTTGTAATACGATGTTTTCTGAGACGCAAACCCACCCACTTCCATGAGATTCCACGAGAGTTAAAAAAATCACGGAATTTCAAAGGTCAGATTTGTTTTTTTTTTCTCATCTAATAATGGAAATGGTAGTTAAAAAAATTATTTTTAGTAAAAAAAAATTGCTTGAAAATCAAGGTGCGTCTTAGTAATACGTAGCGTCTTAACGAAGCATTGCTTTGGCTCAGTCTGGTCAAAAGGTATAAACGAAAAAAAAATATTAATCACACATTTCAAGCGATAAATCATTGAAATTATTAAAATCAGTGAAACAACAATGCTGTCGAAAATATTAATAATGCTTAGCGGCTATCAAGAAGCATGCTATCTACCATGAGCATTGCTGGGTACTGTGTATGTTGCTGTTATGTTTAACAGATGGCGCTGCCATTGCATATAACAAAACCAGTTAATATCACGTTTTTAGAGGACACAGGTGAAAACACCTGTCATGTGTATATAAAAACACGCGCGTATTTCGACACCCGTTGACCAGTCCCACAGTCAACAGTTGACCTGATGATGAAATAATGATTCCGGAACCGGTAGTCGAGATGTAGAGTTTTTAAGTAGTATAACACAAATTGAACGGTGAATGAAGTAGAGTGCTTAAAATAATCGTTCAATTACCGTAGAACGGGTCTACTTGAACTGTGATGTGTTACTTGAGCCTAGTACAAAAAAGATTTAAATCTGTGTTTGGTCTACAATAATAAACCTATCGACATGATTCATTGTTTCCCTGACAGGTGACACTTATTGTCACGATACTTCGATCGATACCACGATCTAATTTTTTTGTACTGGGTTCAAGTAACACATCAAAGTTCAAGCAGCCCCGTTCTACGGTACTTTAGCAGATTTAACATTTTGAACGAACAAACAAGTATTTTAATTTATATTATATAGGTTTATTGATACTTAATATTTACATATATTTTAAACCATGCAAATACCATGTTTTATTCGTGATATAATATCATAAAGGAATGGTTTTGAATATGATTGCACTTGTACCAATATCAAATTTGACATTTTCAATTGAAGTCAGATAGCTATTTAAGTGCAAACATTCATACGGTAATACTGAAGTTAAGCTGAAATTCGGGATTACGAAGTAATTCCATTTCCATCAAACATTTGGATCAAAACATACTGAACTATATTTGGCATTAAATTATAATTGCGAACTGTGTAGTTTATGGATTTCTATTGACCGATATTCTATTCTGTATGTGTACTCATAATTGTGTTTACATATGAAGGTTTACAGTATGCTTTTGTGCATCTACTATAATTGTATTGATTAAATTTTTTTTTCCACGTGCAGGTTTGATATTTAACATTTTTTGAATCTTTATTAAAACATGCATTGAATTAATGGTAATGGAAATAAAATCAATCAATATTTTTAAATGTTTTTGCAGATACTTAAAAAATAAAATAACTTTGGCATACTTAAAAAATAAAATAAAACAAAAACTGTGCTTTGGTACTATTATTATTTCTTCTAAAAACCTTTTCATCTTCAGGGATGAACATTCCTATTCCTACATATAATAGGAAAAAAGCTCCACGCCTCCATCCCCTTTCAGTTCAAACCTCACTTGATTATCCTTCCTTACGATGAATATTTCACATTATAATGTTTATCTATCCCTGAAGATGGCAAGGTTCTTGTCGAAATCGTTTGGAGAAAAGTACCAAAAACAAAAATGTTTTATAACAAAGTTTTAGTATTTTATAAAGTTTTGATGATTTTTTTGTATCGAATCTTTGAATATTAAAGTTATCTATACTTTAAAAAGAATGAGTTTTTTTTTTCCACTTAAATTTCATACCAATGATGATGTTAGCTTCCTTTTCTTTAATCTGCAATATTAAAAACACATCAATGGTTTTTGTGATCCAATGCATTAGTTTCAATATTTGGGACTTTAAAGCTTAAATAATTATTTTTGATAGCAATTTTACTGTGTAAATCATACCCCAATTTCTTAAAATCTCTGTTATAATGCTTTCGATGTTTGATAATGATATTGAATGGATCTAAAAACGTGTCAATCGATTTTAAGAAGTAGTAGTATTTACCAGGAAAAAAAAAGCATAAATAGATTTACCATAAAGTGACTGCTGAGTCAATCAATGAAATAATGAAAATATTTACGTATTTATATTTGAAATGTTTATATGTACATATGCAAGAGAATATATAAATTTAAAATAAATTTTATGTATGGCTATTTAGCGTGCATGTATTCCCCTTACTATAGTATAAAATTTTTCCTCTGCGGGAAAATTCTGGGCTACTAACACCACGTACCACCCTTTACCTACCCTATAGTATAAATATAATAACCTCCCCTTCACCCCACCAGCTCTATTAGCATATTCGTTTGCCAATCTGTAATACAGCAATGGGCTTTTACAAAATTTGACATGCAATCAAGAATCCTCCCGTTTGATTATGGTACCTGTCAATGTTCCCAGTTGCTTCATCATAGATGAGAGTCATTACAGATATCCTGTAACGCCCGTCAACAAGATTTTAAATATGTCAGGTAAACAAGGGAGAAATACACAATTTAGTGCCTGTCAATTATTGATAATTAAGGATACTGAATTTTCATCTGACCACTAAACAAATCGCTCCTACTTAACTGCTTCGGTTGCTCATTTAAAGTATTCGTCAATATCAGGCGGTACGATTATTTCAAGCACATATAAAAAAATTGTTTAATTTTTTCTTGACGTAATTATTACACTTTTTATCAAAGTAATTGTTTTATAAATGTTTTTCTTTTTTCGTGGATCCGTATATTTACTTATTTCCTTTATCTTGAGTTTGTAAAATAAATCGGAAAGAATCAAACGTACATTTTATAAACGTCTGCTCATTAAAAAAAAAAAAAACGTGAAAATGTCGAGATTTGAAATAAAATAAAGCTAGTGTGCAGTGCCCAATGCAACATTGATGACAAGTGATATCGTAGCGTCAAATAATATTTCAAATATAAATATCTGAAGAGTGATCAAGATAAAGCTGCGTTTATATGATGCAGTGCCCTATGCACCTTTGGGTGCGGACAAGGGTTTAATAAAAGATAAAAAAATAAAAATATGTAGATAAAATGTGTAAATAAATGTATGGGGTAGTTTTTCTTTGTGCAAGTCACGCAAGAAACGGCTTGATTGCACTTCCCGACGCATCCTTTCCCTTCATCTCTGTCTTCTGCCAGGAGGGAATAATGACCATTAAAGTCCCAAGATGCAAGGTAATCCTTAATGGATTGATAACTCTTAACCGCGGAGGTATTAAGTGCGTAAGCCTCAGTCCTCTAATGGAGGACATTAAGTTAATGACGACTGGCCAGGAGTCTTCCCTCCGATACCCATTACAGGAAACAGATCGATGAACGTAACTTGTCCTTGGACCACACTTTGAGACCGTTTAATTATTTAAATACTTATGCAGGAACAAGATGGAGTTGAAACCAAATTACTACTACTCACGGTAAGGAGTCGTAAAGGTTTATATATCGTAGTCGTACAGGAGAAAATGACTAACTACCAAAACGTAAAAAGCTCAGGAGGGCCATTTAAGTCACTTTTCTTGGCAAGAAAATAAACACCAATGCAGTTAGTCATTTTCAACAAGTCAATATATTCTACTTCCAATTTTATAATCCTTTGGGATTTTTTCAGGGCAATATTAAGCTAGTAAGATATCAAATAGTCAATGATCACGTTTTTGTAAAACAATGCACTTGGTCACTTTCTCCTGTATGACTACGATATAAGAGCTTTCTTTTGTCTCTAATCACACCGTGATTTTTCTGTATAGGCGACGTAAACAAATTAAAAGTAAATTTAATACCGCCTTAAATATAATTACATTAATACCTCTTTCATTATACGTAGCAACAAATTATTATATAAAATAATGTAAATATTTGTAAAAAACCTTATAATTTTTAATATGCCGCACATTTGACATTCATTAATACTATATCGTAGCATGTTTTAAACTTTAACTTCAAATAATAAGCATTACATGCTACAAAATACTATTGATGTTAGATTTTAATTTGTATTTGCTATCATAAAATATATAACCTTGTACGAGAGTGTGGCCGTACATGGTCGTCCAAACAAATCCTTCCTCAACGGAGTATGAGCGTACATGAACGGCCGTGCTTATAACTTAAACCCGGTTACATTTATTTATTAAATGACACTTTTAGTGCCATCTGTGATTGTATTGAAATACTTAAACTACACTTCAGATAGTTTTATGATGTTTTACTCACGACATTTTAAAATTGATTATTTTAAAATTAAGTTTGTGGGACGTCATCGTAATGACGCTGTCACAGAAACCCCATGAAATAAAACATTATTTTCATACAAAAAATGTTTACTTTTGTAATTTTTTTAATTCAAGAAAATGTGTTGCTTATAGCATTGATTACGATTAAAATGTATAAAATAAAATTAAAATAAAAGGATACAAAATTCACTCCCTAGATACAGTTTTGTCTGCACAAACTCACTGCCGGATAAGTTATAAAGCCAAATTTAATTGAATTCAATTGAAACAATGATAAGCGGTGTCTCTAGAAATTCCAAAAGGTATTTCTCCGCCCCTTTGATATAAGGAGAGGCTGAATAACTTCAGACTTATTCACGAGTCACCTGAATAAAGAAAGACTGAGAAGAAAAAAAAAACATATCCGTCTCCTATGACGAAACGTAAACCTTGAATTGAGCGACTTCCACATACCTCTTTGCCGTTATGTCTGCCTAGTACGCGCATACATTTCTGTACAGTACCGCCTTTCAACCCCTAGGCATTTTTCATGGGGATGGCTACAGGACCACGCGTTATGGACCTCTCTAGGGGTGCGTGCTGAATTATTCAAAGCTGACAGTCGGCCGGGACGTGGACTGTATAGATGTACCAAAAACAGCCGATTCTCCAGTCGCAGGTGGCCATGTGCAAAAAGCTCTCATCTCAGTAATGATATTTTTTTGCAATATAGCGCTTCAGTTGGACTTTTTTTACTAGGGTTGCTTGCGACAGACGCGTTAGGTTTTACTTTGCTCTCACTCTACGAAGGGGTTCTTTAATAGTTACTCCTGTATAGTGTGGGGTGATGCAGTGCTCGTAAATTCGTTTATAATAGCATAACTGAATTCGAATTAAGACCGTTATCGAATCTCGTTGATTAGAATAACAAATTCACATACATACATGCATATTTTGTGATTGCCTACAAAATTTTAAAATATATTGAAAGAAAAAAAAAAGTATTTATTTCTCTACATTTTTTTATGATTTTCAGTGTCTTTTGATGCAATTATAGAACGTAGAGGTTTTTTTCTGAGTATAATTAATTATATATATTTTTATGAAATAAACTTCAGTTGCACTATTTTTTTATGTGGTTAATTGATTGTATTTTTTCAACATTTTGAGTGTGTCCAAATACTTCATTTTCGGATCATCTTTAATTATAGGAGCTATTTTTCATAACTTCTATAATTGGAGATAATCCAGACATCTCAACATAGATGACAAAGAATATGGAAGTCTAGAACTCAAATTCTTGGAAGTTCTATGTATACATGATCCAATTTCGAAACATTGTACTTGAATCTTTAGAATTTTTAGTAGATATCTATTGGTGACTATATTTTTAATGAAACATTTTATTGCATTTTATTGCTATTCAGTTTTCCTTATATTTATTTTACAATAGATATTTACAGCACAGTTTCTTTCGATACTTGTTAAAATACATACACTAAATTCTATTTAAAAAATGTATTAATTAAGATAGAGCGTTTAACGTTGTAACTTTATTATTTTCGTAATATAAGAGATGAAGTGTGGGCTTTTAACTTCAAATTTCTGGTCCTAATTATCAAATGGAGAGGAATATAAGTGCTACACCTACAGCCCTTATTTTATCTGCCTATTTCTCTTCCATCCTTTACCCTTCTCGAACCTTCCCCAACTGCCGCCCGCCCCCGCCCTCTGAAGAAGCCCTCCCTATACCCAAACCCGGAGTCCCTACCACCCCTCTCTAGTCTCGCCACTAAGGACGTGTCGACCGACTTGGGAGGTTTGTGAAATACGAAGAAATGCAAAATATTGTTCAATTTATCGATGCGTTGTAAGGAGGGAAAATATGTGGGTCAATTATCTCTATACTATAGCCAGCTAAACTATAAGTATTATAATTATTTTAAATACACATTAAATATCTCTTTCTTTCAACGATGATATATTGTATGGATGTTCAATAAATGATTTGAATAACAAAACCTTATTTAATTTTTAGAAATTCGATTGAAGTGTCATAATTGAGAAAATAAATCCTTTCATAATAATTTACGTAGAATTTATTTTCCCAGAATGTTTATTAAAATGTAATATATAATAAATATGACAATTAATTATATAGATCTTCATTGGAGACAGTGCTCTATATATACGACCTAAATAACGTCCTTGAAGGGTTGATTAAATATTAGTATGAATAAAGTATCAATACAACGTTTTACCCTAAAAATCTGTTAATAATCTTGTTATTAGTTTGCACGCTCAAACGCTATTTTTAATAAAATTTTCACAAATTGATCGAGAAAATATAAAAATTATATTATAAAGTGAGAATGAATAAATTTGTTCTCATGATTCAGTATAATGGAAAATATGTACTTCACCTGTTGATGAGAAAATCTGTAGTTCTCTAAACAATAATAGTTGTATTTACATTAATAAATTGAAAGTGGTCTTAAACTTCTTTTCTTTTTGTATGATATTTAAAACGGTTTTTTTTCTTTTTTACAGGTAAGCAAATTACATCTACTACTATGCAGAAACCGATGTCAAAGAAATTTATAGTGAATAAAAAATTTGGTAAGCATAAGTAATTTAAAATTATGAATTGTTTTGACTGAAGTGATGGCACATGGCTATTTTATATTCACTATTGATCTTATTATATAAAAAAATTACAATTTGTTTTGAATAAAAATAATCATTGATTTTTTAGTTTTCTAATTAGTAGTTTCGGCAGTAACTTTATAAAGGCATTGTTCCATCAAAATATTGCCACAATAGATTTTATAAAATAGTAGTACTTACCATGTATTTTTTTATCCGTTTAGACCGTAATGCCTATATTTATTATATCCGTGGAAAGTACATAGTTGTGGCTCGTTTTATCGGAAAGCTAAGTGAAGTCTTTCTTTGATTTTTAGAGCCAATGTTAACAGTATTTTGGGGCGTGTAACTCCCTATTTTGTCAGCTTTATGGAGTTTTAGATTACTACCCTTCTGTATGCCCTCTCCGACATTCACCCCAAACTTTTTTCCCATTTCACCAATCGAACTGCCCCTCGATTTATCAAGTTTTTACACAAGGATTTGCTGCAAGGGTACTTGTATAAAATTGGCGTGTTTTTTTAGTGCTGAATTCCAAAACAGCGGATCAGAATCGTTGTAAAAACATTCAATCCTTTTTATTCCGACGGCTTTATCAAACATATTTTAGTCCTGATTTTTTAAAATCAAATATTCGTATTTTTTATTACCGACAATTTAAGTGAGCTACAAACAATACAAAAAATGGAACAATAACTAGGTAAATTAGGTTTATGTAATGGATTTTTTTATTATTAAGTAATTTAATCATTTTTCTTCACAAAAATTCAAATTCTCTATTGATATTTTTCGAAAAATTCTCTTTGTGAAATTTTATTTCATCTTAAAGAATTAATGATTAAAGAAAACACTTGTTAAATTTAATTTCATCTTATAGAATTAATAATGAAGATTTTAATACAAAATTAAATACTTTTACAATACCATTTTTAACTTTATTAATATAAACAAGACTAGTGTTAAAATAAAAATAAAAACTAAAAAAAAGAGGTCTTATAAAAACGTTTTATTTTTATATCATCATGTCATTCCACAACGTTAAAGACAAATTAAAAAATTAAATATAGACGACAGCATAAAATTCAGGAAAATGTATTTATTTATTTCATTTATAATTCCGAACGTAATTTCGTTCAATCGTTTTCGATTTCTGATACTTGTTTTTTTTTTTTAATTCACGTAAAATTCATCCTCTTATATATTTCACTATTCATTCATTCTGTGTTATATTTTTTAATGAGAGGTATTATCACAGTAACTATTTTAAGAAACACGCACGCCCGATTTTTCATGAAAAGTCGTTAATTTTCCACCTTTTGTCTCCGCGCAAAAAGTTTTTAATGCAACTTTGTTTTACGTGAAAACACCCTCTAGCGCAGGGAGTGAGGGTAGTCTCTCCACCTTGGGGATGTCGGAACATATTTCACACTTTCTCGACCCCCCTGAAACTCATTTACTTCACTAGATATTTGCCTTCTGATAATGTTTTGAATCTTTTCTCCGTCTGGGTACTTTATCGATTAATTATCAAACTACTAATTACTACATATTTCATTACAAAATGTCCAAAATCATGAATATATTGAAAAATTTAGTAATTTTATTGTAATCATATTGTAACATCTCAGAAAACATAAAGAGATGGGTAGAATTAATGAATGTTACACGTGTGCTAGTGATCACTTAAACCAGCCTATGACGGTCGTCAGCCCCGTAAATGCCCAGTCTTCCATATTCTTCTTCATTTTTGACGAGACGTCAAAAAATTATATAAAATTAACTCCTGATTGGAGATAATCCAGATTTGTGAACAAGTATTTGGACACACTGAAAATGTTGTAAATAAAGAGAGAGGTCTGAGAGAGCCGAAAACTAAAAAAACAGCTTATAAATATTATAACAAAGTAAATTATGAATGATATGCTTTTAATGTACAAAATATTTTGAATATTTGTTACTTATCATTTCGGCATTTACTTTGTAGTATGATATTATTATTATTATTATTAACCTTATCAGCACCAAATGGTGCATAGGGCACTGGATCAAATTGACGCAGTGTTATCTTGATCATTACTTATATGAAGGCAAGGTGATCACTCTTGCGCTTCAGGAACCAGTCCAGGGTAATATTAAATAAAAATTACAGTGTTAAATCACTAATATTTATTTTCACCCCCCTTGGGAATCGAACCCGGGACCTCCAGCACGGTAGCTTAACACGCTTAGTATGATATTATGAAATTAATAATAAACCTCTAGTTTTTTATCACGAGTTTTATTTTCATTAATCAATATGTCATTCAACAAAATAAACGCCATATCAACAAATAATATGGTTGGTAATTTGCTGATATATTCATCCACGCAGTTAGATTTCATAAAGCGAAATGGACAATCCATATTATGCACCAAACAATAAGGATGAATGGGTTCGTGTCTCGACCGCATCGGGGTAATTTTAACCGGACCCCGTTCAAATTACAGCACGGCTCATTTGCCAAATGCTTGTTCATTCATTAAGTGTGTTTATACGCAAGTGCTACAAGACACATGCTTATGAAATATTATATGCCTGGATGATACATACGTGCGTGAAGGCACATTTGCACGGCGCAAAAAGCCTGGGCGGAGGAAAACTCCAAGGGTAAAGAAATGCGGTTGACTTCACAGTAATATGCGTCGGGTATTCATAAGTCATTTGTCCGACTTCGTAGTGCAGTGGTTATCGGGTTTATAAAATATATGCGAAATTTCACTCTCGTATTTTTGTAGCAAATCCATGACTAGTAACTAAAGCGCTGGACTAATCAACTTGTCTTTATGTTATTAACAATCAGGATTACGCTCCATCGAAATGATGCAGTGCCCTATACACCATTGGGTGTAATAACTGACAAAATATAGAATGAAGGGTAATATGCTATGTGTATCTTTAGTGTGTATCTTTGATATAAATAACTAACTAATTATCGATAATGCTTATCTCAGCCTTGCATTATTTCCTTACTACCAAGGACACAAAATGCCGAACCCATTTCTAGCTGCACAGAAGGCCTGTTGACGACAGTTAACAGTTAACAGTCCAGTTTCTCCTGAAGAGTTATACGTGGTTTCTTCCCAGCAGAAGAAACAAAAATCTACTAATCGATCTATAAACCTTGTACATAATAAACAAGACAAATAAAAAATTCAACATCTAAAAAAATTTTTCTTTATTTTATCGTTCGAACATCTATCATAATTTATGTATATTTAAATGAATGTTTTTTGTGGTTTGTGCCTATAATAATATTTAAGATAAGAAACGTGGTTCGTAGTGCAATATATTGCTTTACGTTTGTGCAATCATATAAAAATTGATGAATGCATTTCGACACCTCTATCGCACAAACCCTTATGAAAAAAATACCCCTTCCGTCAAACGTTATTTAATAAATATTCGATGTATGTTTTCATATTTTTTCTGCAAACTCACGACCGAATCAGCTACACAGTTCGTTCCGTTTTGTAACAAAAACATTTCTCGAAGAACACCCTTTCCTTCGCACCCTCCGCGTGGAGCTAGGGTAGTACGGCGCGGTTGATTAGCCATAAAAAGCAGACAGGTATTGTATGAATGGGGTTATATAATTTGGGCACGTCTATGAAAAGGGAGGCAACCATTCCCGAGGTTAAAAGTTATTTAAACGTCTACTTTACTCACTCATTTCCGAGTCTCGTGTCTCTTGTCTGTAAAAGCTCTCGCCGTAAATTTAATCAAGGTTTCCCCGTTCTGTTAATATCATAATTTCACAGTGTGAAATGTTGAGAAATTTGAAAAATTAAAACTTTCAAATTCCGTTTTTTCACTATTCAAAAAGTTTTTCGTTAATTTTTATAATAAAACTGCTTCAATGTCTCTTTTAGTATGAACCAAAAGAAATGGAATTAAAATAGCTATGAGGTAGAAAAAGGATAATTTTACGTGCATAAAAATCGGGTTATGTTCCCATGGTCAATGTCGTGGACTATGTATTGTCCCATGATCAATCTCGTGAAAGTTTGTGAGTTCAAGTCGACTCAACTAATATGTGATTCGTATTTTTAATAACAGTCTTATTAGGTATACAAAATGAGTACGGAATTAATGTGTATAAAATAAAAATAAAATTAAAAATAAAATTTAATAATGATATTTAAACAATGGTAAAAAAGAATTTGGAAGTCTGGTATTAACAGGACTTTTGACGATCTGTCATAGAATGGTTTAATGATCACTTGCAACTTTCACCATTTTACCCATGATTGACGACTACACTACCTAAATTTAATAAGTTGTATAATTGACACATTTCACATGTGTAGTGTAAAAAGTAGTGGGAAGCTTTCAAAGTGTTTGCACGAGTAGTTATTCAAAGTTATGAATGAATTATTTCTCTATATTTACTTAACTAACGTGTTAAGTTATCAAAGTATTAAGAAATCACATGTATTTGTACGGACCCCTTATCCATATAATGACTGTAAATTGTAAACAGTGATTACAATTGTTCAGGTAATTTCTCACAAAAACGATACTATATAAATTGCCCATATTAATTATAATTATCAACATTTTCTACTTTTGAAAAATTAACACTTACGATCAAAGGCAGGAAACGATATGTTTCGCTACACAAATAACGGATATTGAAACTTTTTAATTTCAGTGTTGTTTGCTCTCTTTGAATTTAGTTCACCGGGCGTTCATTGCTCATAGAAGAAAAGGAAAAATCAAGGTAATCGATTTTCGTTACGATGCCTCTTTTTGCAAATAGTAATCAATTTTATTCAAATGCATTCATCTATACGTCCCCTGATCCTTTGAAATAGTTGATGTGTGAAAGCCACAAGGCAAAGATTGCATCAAATTCTCCCCCTTTCTTTTTATATACATTTTTTCAAAGCGTCTGCGGAAGAAGACATTATTGTCTCGGGCTAGCTGGGGGAGCTAACTACGTTTTCTTTCAGAAGGGCTGCTACCTTCCGAGAAGAGCAATTTGAACGAAATTTGAAATAAATTAGGCACCAAATTTGAACGGGGAATGTGTTATTTTTCTAATAAAGAACTTTTATATGCAATAAAGGGGTCACTACAAAGGAATTTTATTTGATGACCTATTCGTATGCTCCCTTGTACTAAAACATTGTCTTTTACTGCAGAAAGGACTCTAACCGAAATTTGCTCATTCGGAAATGAGTAAGCATATTATTTCTTATGCAAAAAAAATATTTTTTTCATATTCTGAATGTGTTTAAATCGTTTCTCACAAATCTGGGTTTATTACATTTCATTTTGTTAGTATTAAATCTTGTCCGCCTCCGTAGTGTAATGGTCAGCACGTTCGGCTACCGTTCTGGAGGTCCCGGGTTCGATTCCCAGGGGGAGTCAAATAAATATAAGTGATTTTTTCATTGTAAATTTTTTTCAATATTAACCTGGACTGGTACCTGAAGCGGTGGGCTGATCACCTTTCCTTCATGTGTAAATGATCAAGATAACACTGCGTTTATATGAAGCAGTGCCCTATGCACCATTGGGTGCGGATAAGGGTTTAATTATAAAAAAATATATATATTGACAGAGATAAATAAGAATTTGGAAGTCTGGGTATTTACAGAGCTTATGACCAGTCATAGGCTGGTTTACCAGTAATGCTGATTTACTCATTCAGAAATAAGTAAGCATATTATTTTATTGCAAACCTCATTTTATTCACATTGAGGGCGCGCCCAAATTCTAGTTCAAATATCTGAGTTTCTCCAGTTATTTTTACAATTTGACATTTCAACGTGAATTGAGAGGAATGTGAATATCTGGGTATTAACATGGTTTATCACTAGTCATTGGCTGGTTTAGTGATCACTTTATATAGTGTTACATTCATGAAATTTAAAAGGCAACATTTGTTTTTTTACCACGACCAATTTCGGAAGAAACAAATGCCAAAATTTAACCTGGATCTAAATATTATGTTTATATTTAGACTATGGAAGCATCTGTAGCTTCGGAAACTAGCCGTTAAAATAAAATAAATTTACTTCAAATGGTAAAAAACAAGTGTTTTCTTTAATTCTTATTTATAAGATAATTTGATATACCTCATATCGTAGCGGCCATATCGTAGTCGTACAGGAGAAAGTGACCAACTAACAAAACGTAAAATATTTAGGAGGGCCATTTAAGTCACTTTTCCTTAGCAACAAAATAAACCTCAATGCAGTTGGTAATTTTTAACAAGTCAATATTTTATACTCACAAGTTTAAAATCCTTTGGGATTTTTTTCAAGGCCATATTAAGCTAGTAAGATATCAAATAGTCAATAATCACGTTTTTGTAAGAAATGTACTTGGTCACTTTCTCCTGTATGACTACGATATACACACTCGTATGTGTGTGTATACGGCCGCTATAATATGAGGTTTATTTTGTATTATACAATAGTATAATAACATTAAATTACGGCTAATAAAATCCAAAATTCGAGTGGGATATAATATCTTAGTCACCTTTACCTAATCAATGCTTAAGTGGATAATTCAATCAGGAATGTCAACTATATCGTACACCGAAACAATGGCATATTCAGCTTCACAATTAAGTAATAGCGTCTCATAGCAGGTCCACTTTCGGTTTATTATTCTGGTATTGCCGCATAAAGTGCAGTCCGGTGACTCCTTTGTGTGGACTGTGGAACTATGGAGCTGTGGAACTGTGGACTGCCAACTGGCGACTCAATTACTACACTCATGCACCCTCAGAACTGGACTGAATTATACGCGGTCTGGATTGCTCTCTTCATCAAGCGATGTACAATACTATGTTTAATACCATATGACCAAAGTATGCTTTAAAAAAAAACTACTGAAATCAATGTGAAACGTTCTTTTATAATACATATTATAGACAATTATTTTTAGCAATTATAAAACGTTAACGTTTTTTTTCTATGTATAATTGATTAAATATATTTTAATGAAATAAATTTCAGTTGCACTATTTTTTATGTGGTTAATTGACTATATCGTAGTCATACAGGAGAAAGTGACCAAGTGCATTGTTTTACAAAAACGTGATGATTGACTTTTTGATATCTTACTAGCTTAATAATACCCTGAAAAAATCCCAATGGATTTTAAACTTGGAAGTATAATATGTTGACTTATTAAAAATGACTAACTGCATTAATGTTTATTTTTTTGCCAAGCAAAAGTGACTTTAATGGCCCTCCTGAACATTTTACGTTTTGGTAGTTGGTCACTTTCTCCTGTACGACTACGATATATTTACAACATTTTGAGTGTGTCCAAATACTTCACATTCAGATCATCTCCAATTATAGGAGTTATTTTTCATAACTCCTATAATTGGAGATAATCCAGACATCTCAAAAAAGATGAAGAAGAATATGGAAGTCTGGGCCATTACCGGGCTTAAGACCGTATAGGCTGGTTTAAGTGATCACTTTACAGACGTGAAACATTCATCAATTCTACCCATTATTGATAAATCACAATAACAACAATAATAAGTTTTTCATGGAAATAAATATATGGTTTTGAAAAGAAAAGAGTAATTGAAAGGTAATGAATTATAAAAAAAATTAAATTCATGTTCTAAAAAATAATAAAAATCCCATACACTTATGTATACTTATAATCCCATATAAAACATGGCGTGATTCGACGACCGGCTCTATGCGTTGCTGGAAGCCAACTGAGTTTCAATGTGAGTTTGGCCTTAATAGCTGATTAAAATGAATAATGCAGCAAAAGATCTTCGGAGTTGTTTCGTAGTGTGTGTCCATTTTTCAGGATGTCAATATTGAGATCTCCTAAATGGAAAACCATATTTATACATCCTCTTTCATAGATCTCTTAGTATTACATTTTCCATATTTTTTACTTGTAGGTACTAACGTTTCATGTATTATTTTTTGACGTCTCATCAAAGATGAAGAAGAATATGGATGTCTGAGCATGACTGGGCTGACGACCGTCATTGGCTGATTTAAGTGATCACTTTACACACGTGCAACATTCACCAATTCTACCCATTATTGATAACCACACTACTCAAATTTTTGGAAGTTCTTTATATATGTATGAAACAATTTCGAAACATTGTTCTTGAATCACTAGAACTTCACTACAGGTATCTATGTATTGGTGGGATGAAAATCGTAGTATTATACTGTAAAAAAATCACTGTTCTAATAGTAGAAAAAAACTGGAACATTTACTACAAATTAACATAATTATTATTATTGAATTTTTTTGTACATATCTCAATAGAAACGTAGAAATTATGAATTAGTTTTAAATTGCAATCGAATAGGCGTATATATTTTTATGTTTGTGACACGTAATTTAACTCGGATCACATATCATATTCTTCTTCATCTTTGATGAGATGTCAAAAAACAATATGAAAATAACTCCTGTAATTAGAGATAATCCAGATTTTGATAGTATTTGGATACACTCAAAATGTTGTAAATGTTTCATGTAGTGATTCAAGAAACAGCGATTGTTTTGTATACTTGTTCGTTCTGTTTCCCCCAGCGTTTCTCGTCCTGAGCATTCCCTTGCACGCAGCGCGTATTTGCTTGTATCTCGCTACTCCTTGTTTGTGTCCCAAAACGCCGCATCTGTGGTCAAGCAGACGCACAGTGATTCACCCAGAACAAGCTAGGTGGACAAAAACATTTTATTCTACGATTTGATTGTTCTGGTATTGATGAATATTATTTCGTTGATTTTTCGAATAATTATGCATTGTTTGATAATTCTGAAGCTTTAGGAATATTTTAATTTAAAAATCTTGAGTATGAAATAAAAAAGTATTAAAAAAAATCAGTATTGTTATAACAAGAAAAACATAATATACACAATTAAACACAGCATTAATTATACAAATAAATTTACTCTTAATACTATAGAATCAACTTGTAATGGCCTCCGATGGTCACACATCAATGGCATTTTATGACAAAAATCGCGTTAATTCTTAAAAAAATGATTAAATAAAAAATTAAACCTGTGGTAGGCAAACAATTATTTCCCTATATTATTGTAGAATTATAGCAATTTTTATCATAAAATGCGATTAAACTGTCGCTGTCAGAAGCCGCCTTTAGTTATTGTTATTGTAACTATATACTTTACATAAATAATTTAGATTACAGAAATAAACATAGAATTACATTAATAAATAATACACAAGACTAATAATCAATATATTATTTTTTGACATCTCATCAAAGATGAAGAAGAATATGGAAGTCTGGGCATTTACGGGGCTGACGACCGTCATAGACTGGTGAAGATGTCTCTAGTGAAGTTCTAGTGATTCAAGAACAAGGTTTCTAAATTGGTTCATATATACAGAACTTCCAAGAATTTGAGTAGTGTGGTTGTCAATAATGGGTTAAAATTGGTGAATGTTACACGTTCGTAAAGTGATCACTTAAAATTAAATTAAAAAAATAATATGAAAATAACTCCTGTAATTGGAGATAATCCAGATTTTGTGAACAAGTATTTGGACACACTCAAAATGTTGTAAATAATCATTATCACGACTCATCATCAATCTCACAATCAGACGAATCAGATACTAAATAATCACCATCGTTACGTGGATGAATATTACTTGCCACCTGATGTTCTGCTATTGAAGGCGGGACAATTCAGTTCAGAACTTCCAACGGTAATTTATCGGTTCTCTTTCTAGGTACTTCTCTGAGTGAGTTAATTACAGGATCGGACGTTATCAAAAGCATATTCAATAAATCTGTATTCATGGAAGTACGTGACGGTTTCCTAGTATGGTGCTCGCGGAATCTACGACAGTATTTATTTCGGGCCTCTTGAGATTCTTCCGAGAGCTGCCCGATTGGAAGAATGAATGTTTTAATAACCACCGTACTGTGTACTAGACTTGAGGCCGACTTCCTCCAGATGATGAAGAAGCACAGGGATGATGCATTTTTATATTAAATTTTACATCTACGCCCTCTAACCAATTTTTATTTTTGTTTAAAAAATGGTCCGTCTTCATATTAGCTGCAGCCCACTTTTCAGAGAATTTTGACGAAACACTTGAAAATTTTATCAGTAAATGCTTCTTTGAATCAAAAATCATATCCGTAACACTAATTTTTTAAATAATAAAATCCATTAGATAAAAATTTCGTTCTTCTTTCGCATGTTTCCGCCATTCTTCAAATAGTTCTAATTTCGAGAGAGAGCACTCACGATCTGAAAAAAATGAATAAATGAAAAGTGCTACTATATGTCTTATAAAAATTATATATCGTTGTATAGCTAAGGAATGTAGCTACACAATATTAAAAAATTAGCCTGGATACATCTGGGGACAAAAAGATGCATACGTTCAAAAATTTAAAACGAAAAAAAAAATTACAATTTTTACGTAGTTTTTCAAACTCTATCATAACTCATACTGTCGTGTATTTGAACCAAATTTAAAATAAAATAAAAAAAATCATACCCTCTTAAGTAAAATCCATTACAGCAATAGTAATATTCTTCACTTCAAGACTTGTAAGATGTTATTGAAAGCACTGCAAAATAGCAACTAAATTGTTTACAAAAAAGGAATAACCTTATCACTTCATTTCAACCGCTTATGACTCATCGTTCTGGAATATTTGCCATAATAATTACCTGGAATTGTGACTAATGGGGAGTTGTTATTATCATGTTATCATCAATAAGTCGATTGATTGAATTGACTTTTGTCTTGTTGGCTTGTTCTGGGCGAATCACTGTGAGACGCGGTGAATTGACGTGTCGTATTGTATTCCCTTGAACTGTTTGCGTGCGTTTGTGTGTGTGGAATCCGCAAAGCCGTTTCGGAATCACGGCCCATGTAGCGGGGCGTATTTATCGACCGTTTTTATTGCGCGTGTAAAGGCGAAGATGCATTTGAAGAATTCGCGCGGGGCTACTGGGAGTATGCACACGTTTAAATTTATTGGACGCGAGTTGAGCAGAAGATTATTCTATTCGAATCTTTAACTGACACTGTTTTGTCGCGTTCTTAACGGTAGACGAGTATATTTTTATGTGTACTACTCTCATTTTTTGGTGGAATTTAATTTCAGTACAGATTAATAAATAAAAAATTACGACATTTTGAGTGTGTCCAAATACTTGTTAAAAAATCTGGATTATCTCCAATTAGAGGAGTTATTTTTCATATTATTTTTTGACATCTCATCAAAGTTGAAGAAGAACATGGAAGTCTAGGCATACCAAATGGTTCATCTCTATAGATCGTAAAGAAGCAGTGATACAAGAAGGAAAGGTGATAAGATTATATTAGTGTGAAAAATCACTTATTTATCACTTTGTTGTGAGATCCCTTGGATCAAAACCGAGGTCTTCAGCACAGTAACTAAACAATGTGAGCATTCTGAAAATATTTCTTATGCTAGTAAAATATTATGCATATATATATATATATATATATATATATATATATATATATATATATATATATATATATATATATATATATATATATATATATATATATATATATATATATATATATATATGTAATAAAATAACTAGGTACCTACCTATACATTTTATTAAGTACTTACAAAAAGTACCTACATAAAACAGTTCTACCACCAGATGCCGCATGCGTCGCACAGAATTAAACAAAAGACTTCCGATAATATAGTTAACTGTCAGAATCAGATAGATAGATAGATAGATAGATATAAAAATTATTATAAAGATAAATTAAGAATAAACTTTAATTACAAAGCAACACATTGTTTATTTTATTATTATACACCCACTTTACATATTATTTACACTTAATTTTCAAAAGGAAAATATTACCACGTTATAAAACGACAATTTTGTTAGTTGGAAATGGATTATGAAACATTAGATATATTAAAACAATTACTACAATATGTTCGGAGTGAGAGAGAAAAATTAGAAGATGATCAAAGAAAACGATTAGAAGATAATCAAAGAAGACGTGGAAATCTAAGAACTAGTGATAAAATTAAAGATAAAAGTCCATGTAAGATTTGTGAAAATTTAAATAAGGGAACTCGATATCACCCTGAAGCAACGTGCTGGTTTAAAACAAAGGAGGATGATAAGATTAATAATAAAAATGAAGATTTACAAATTACACAGAAACAGTGCTTGAAGAATGAAAATAAAAATAATGTGGAAAAAATTTCTACAAAATATAAAATAAAATATACTCCAGAAAAAAAAAATTTCGAAGTAGATTGTCTAAGCAGGAATCCAGTATCGAAATCGAATGAAAATGCAGATGAACAATTAAAAGTTGTAAATTTGGTTAAATTAGAAGATATTTTAAAAGATCAGAATAAAAAAGAAGACATACAAATAACACAGAAACAGTGCTTGAAAAATGAAAATAAAAATAAAGTAGAAAAAACTTCTACGAAAGATAAAATAAAATATACTCCAGGAAAGAAGAATTTAGAAGTAGATTGTCTAAGCAGGAATCCAGTATTAAAATCGAATGAAAATGCAGATGAACAATTAAAAGTTGTTAATTTGATTAAATTAGAAGATATTTTAAAAGATCAGAATAAAAATGAAGGAATTCAAAAGAAAAAAACAAATGGATTGAAAAAAACTGTGTCTACTTTAAAAGGGTCAAGAAAAAAAAAATACAAAAAAAAAGAAAGAAAGAAAAAAGAACGGAAAAAAAAAGAAAGAAAGAAAAAAAAACAAGAAAGAAAAAAAAAGAAAAAAAAGAAGGAAAAAAAAGAAAGAAAGAAAAAAAAAAAAAAAACTTTATCATATCACTAAACTTATACCAGTCCCTTCACTACAAGAAGATGATCCGGAGGACGAGTGAAAATTTTACTATGAATTTTCATCCCCAAGGGGGGAGATGTAATAAAATAACTAGGTACCTACCTATACATTTTATTAAGTACTTACAAAAAGTACCTACATAAAACAGTTCTACCACCAGATGCCGCATGCGTCGCACAGAATTAAACAAAAGACTTCCGATAATATAGTTAACTGTCAGAATCAGATAGATAGATAGATAGATAGATATAAAAATTATTATAAAGATAAATTAAGAATAAACTTTAATTACAAAGCAACACATTGTTTATTTTATTATTATACACCCACTTTACATATTATTTACACTTAATTTTCAAAAGGAAAATATTACCACGTTATATATATATATATATATATATATATATATATATATATATATATATATATATATATACATATACAGATAAAGTACTTGCATTCGGAAACTGCGAAAAGTCTCATTGCTTTTATTTCTTCATTTCTAATCATTAATTAACAAAAATAACAACGCCCCTATCATGTAATAAATCGTCCCAATATTGGGATTGATTTATGGTTTAATATAGTATAAATTTGTTAGGTAGCACGTGTCGTGGGGTTGGTTTGGTAAAGGTTTTGCACACAGCGACTAAAGACTGAACATTTGGATAATCGTCCGCCTAATCCCCCGAGCATTGCACAGGAACTAAATCCCGCACTTTATTGTTTCGGCACAATCCAGTCGCAGATATTTTGGTAATTCTTGCTCCCTTCTAACTTAAAACACCCCAAATAGTAATATCCTAGTGGACTTAGTCATTCTTCCGGAAACAGCAGTGATTAAAATAGACATGGCATATCGAATCAAATGACGAAAACATTAAAGGTAGCCGTTACGTAATTTGCTTTTTGAATTCGATCATTTAACCCACGGGACTTCCAACGTACTTTCATACGGGAATATTCTAAAATGTACTACTATAAGAGAAAACACACATTTCACACACACACACACACACAAACACATATTACACCACACATATTACAAATATTATATAAAACGATTCATAAAAACATTTAAAAATAAGTGGAACATAGTTTATGTTCTTATTTGTCTTTTTTGTTTTCATAATTCTAATGAGTGATAATTTATATCATTTTTGTGCACATTAAAAAAAATGCTAAGTGACTCTTGTAATGTAATTTCTTGGATCGAAATTTGTATTTTTATTTGTCTTACTTAGTAAAGTATGAAAAGAAAGTGTGTTTTTTTTCTAGTAAATATAAATAATGAAATAAGTACATTAGAGGAGTAATTAAATGAAATAATCAGAAATATCTCGAAGTTGTTTATTTTATTATATTTATAGTTATTTTATAACAGCAAAAGAAAACGTACAAAAAAAAATCGTCAATCCCATGTCTAAAAATGAGTAATGAAAAACACTCATCGGGAATATTATAAATATGACTTATGTACGTAGTATGTTTCAATAACATTTAAAAAAATAAAACGACTGTTTTTTTCAATGAATGGTGAAATGTATTTTTGTATGCACCCCTGTTTGCTAGAAATATATATTTTGGAAAATACTAGAAAACCAAAAATACTTTACGATAGCAAAGTATCTTTATAGTAAAAAAACATGTCTTTCTGCATTGATGGTAATTGACTTAAATTAAATCTTCCCCAAGTTCTTTCATCCGATGCACAACTACCTTGCTATACCTTCTTCCACCCTTGCTGCTGTCCAGTGCTGTTAGTTTAGGCCGTCTAGCTTCGGGGTAGAGAATGTTAAATTAATGCATATAAATTAGGCATAGTGTGTCGTGGAACGTAATTGTAAGTAAATACTGGAAATCATCCCCTTCGTCTAAACTCACCCCAGTTTGATTTGAATATCTACGCTACCTGCTGGAAATATAAACAAACTGCATGCAAATTGTAAATAATTTATATTAGTATAAATTTTTAGTAATTTATAAGGTTATATTGTGAATTATTTTCTTCGAAATTAGTAGTTCAAATTGTTTTTAAAAGGTTTATTACAAATCGTATGGGCCAATTAGTAAAGGTATATTACACATTTTTATAGAGTAGGTACCTATTTAAAAACGATCACAGAATGTAATAGTTTTATTTTTGTATTTTATTAACTATGTGATTTTTTAGTTATTCTTTGTGAAATAGCTATCATGATAGGCTTCTATATATCAGGGCTCAATTTCTCAATCAAAAAATATTATATGTTTAAATTTAATACAGACTATTGCA
Source organism: Brachycentrus maculatus (assembly GCF_059751285.1). Classification (NCBI taxonomy): domain Eukaryota; kingdom Metazoa; phylum Arthropoda; class Insecta; order Trichoptera; family Brachycentridae; genus Brachycentrus; species Brachycentrus maculatus. Next base: position 325,191 of record NW_028280828.1, on the reverse strand, counting down.
CGTCTTTCTGTCTTTTTGGGTTTGTCAGAAAAGCAAAGATTCATTGGATTATTTTGAATTTTTATAAACGAGTTCAATATATATTTTGCTGTCGGTTTACTTATAAATTTAACCAAAAATAATACTAGTTTCAAACATTTTATTTTCGCATAAAAAATTACAAAATTTTTTATTACTGTCTGTGCAAAATGTAATCTTTTAAATCAGTCTTAAACGCCTTGTATGTTATTTGATAAGAAAATCATTATCCCATCTTAGTTTATATCAATAAAAAAATTATTGATGGAATTTCTAAAATGATTACATCATTTTACGAAAAGGACCAAAACCAAACATAAAATACTTTACTTATTAACCCTTTATTGGTATACTACCATTAATTTCCGGGAATGGATGATTTAAATTTATTTAGTATTTACCACCCCATGTTTACCTCAGTTCCAAGGTTAGGTCGGGGTCGATTATTTCAAAAGTGATCATTAAATCAAACCCACCATTTGAAAAATTGGACCGCGATGTTTAACTGATAAATACTGTCTTTATACGCTGGAAAGTATGTGAAATCAATATATTAGCCGTGCCACAGAAACATTTATCATAATAAAGGTTAATAGACCTGTCAAAGATGACGTTTATAAGTGTAATTTTGTTCGTATAAAGTTACGATTTTCGATTGTGCCATGAGAATATTATTTCTCTTTGTAAAATAACTTGGGAAGACTTTAAAATTTTATGCAGTAAGCCATTGATAATAAGCATAGCTCGGTAAGTAAATTTCGTGATTTTAACTTTTGCATATTTTTTCTTTTTTTGGGTCACGCACAACGTTTACAAAAGGTTAAATGTCATAAACACGAATGTTTGTGATTTATTAAATTTTTCCTTAATGTTATTCTTAACTCGCTGTTATTGTATTGTAATGCTAAAATTCTGTTTTCTTTTGTTTTTTGAACAAAATTCTTCCATTAAATTTACAATCGGTTGAACAATTTTAGTAAATTTTTATTACAAATACATATTTATGTATTTTGTTAAGGTATTCAAGCATTATTTTCAATAAAACTTAATTAATTTTCCTTTTCCAAGGGTATTGTAGTGTACTTACCTTTATTTTTACGGACTACTTAACTCATAATACAACTTAATTAATGCTGTGTTCGTGATTTTATAGTAGAATTATAAATTTTTCCTTAGTTTCAAGTGCTTTGATCAAGTGATATGACCAATGAGTAACTGTTTTTTTTTCTAATTCCAAATTGAGATTGGTTTCGTAGTTATTTACAATATTAAGTTTTTTTTCATTCGACCGCCCATGTCTGCTTTGAATATTAATGTCAAAAGTCTAAAATTTTTATATATTCTACGGATATTTTAAACACAGAATTACGTCATTGTGCAAAATAAATACGACATGATTCACATTCAAACACTTTACTACAGTCATAAATATACAGGTATCAATTACTTATTTATGCAGATTTAATTGTTTTCTTCATCTCACCCTTTTATTCACCCAACGGTGCAAAGGGCACTGGATCGTATCGAAGTAGTGTTATCTTGATCGTTATTTAAATGAAGGTAAGGTGATCAGTCCTGTGCTTCAGGTACCAAACTAGTGTTAAATGAACATTGAGTAAAAAATGAGTGAATAATCACAAATATTATTTTTATTTTGACCCCCCAGGGACAAGTATTTGGACACACTCAAAATGTTGTGTATATCATTTTAGTTCTAAAAGAAAGTTTGTGATGTCAATCATAATTATTATTTTAATTTGTCGATTCAATTATATTTTCATTTTATTTTAATTCTAAAAGAATATTCGCGATTTCAATTTATTTAGTATTTAGTAGGATTTTATTTCAAAATACATATGTGTGTGTATGTACAAGATAAATTATACATACTTATACCTACATTTTCTGTGTTATGGCTCTTGTACATACGTATGTACACGAGCTATAACACAGAAGCCAAGTATCTTGTACCTACAAACTTTACGACTTTAAAAAATCATTTACATTAATCGCAATATCAAAAAATATAACATGCACATTGCACATGTAATATTTTTGATCTTGCGATTAATGTATTTGAATTTTTAAAGTCGTAAAGTTTGTAGGTACAAAATATTCGGCTCCTGTGTTGTGGCTCTTCATTATCCCAGGTACATTTTCTGTCAATGAAGAATAATAAAAATGAATCACGTAATGGCGAATTTGAATTTGTCTTGCACGAGAAATTAGCGAGTCCCCGCCATTGGCAATAAAGCACACAGCATGGCGCACGACGCGCCATGACTCACGCATCGACCGCGACTACATACTGCGACAGCGCTCCAAAACTTTTATACAACTAACCCCGATAAATATTTTTATTACCTGGTTGTTGATCGAAATTTGAATTTCCGAATGTGCGCAGGATCGTAACTTGCGGTAAGGGCAACATTAAACATCGCGGTTTTTTTTTTGTAGCGTACATTTTTTTAAAGAAAATTAAACTGACTAATTATGTACATAGTAATAAATATAAACACACAAATAAATGGGAACTAATGATTCCAATTATGTACAAATATTAATATTATGTTCTGTATATATTGTACGAGTACATTCAAGATTAAAAGAACAATGTTCAAACTACAATAAAAGGTAACTCACTAACTAACTAACCGTCAAGCCACTTTTCCGTAGGGGTAGACAGAGAGAGCAGAACGCTACGCTAATTTGTCTTTGCAAACAATCTTAGTCTCTTCCGACTTATTATTCCGACTCCTGACTTGACCGCTTTCAAGTATTTGAAATACTTGGTCATGCCAAGTTTTCCTTGGTATTCCTCTGCTTTATTACTGACTACATTCGCGTCATGAATTTGTTTTACTATTCATTCTTCATTCATTCAATTTGCATGCCCAAACCATCTCAACGTACCCCTCTTAATTTTATCGGTAGGTAATATAATATATAAAAAAAAACAAATACATAGTACTTTCACAGTTATTTTTTACCACTTAAGTTTATTTTACTATACCGACTAGTTTCGGGAACTATGCTTCCATCTTCAGGTCTAAATATAAACTGTTTATATTTAGACCTTAAGATGGAAGCATACCTTCCGAAACTAGTCATTATGATAAAATAAACTCAAATGGTAAAAACAAGTGTTTTTCTTTTACAAATTTATGGAAAATGTGACACAGAATTCTCGATTTTACTGTGAATTTACATTTACGTTATTATCACCTGACCCTTGTTGACATAAGTTGGCAGTCCCTGGCGTATCGCGGCTGGATGGCGTATAGCCCGCAGCGCCGCTTCGCATCCCGCGGGTACGGGGTTCGTGTCCCACCCACGCTCCGCGCCGCGGCTGAAGGGAGCGTGCTTAGTTAGTGCTTAATACGTGTGCGGTTTTCGGATATGCAATTATACGCATACACGCAATTACAGGTTTAACTTGTTTAACACTCGCGGATGAATATTCATTTCCTTTCGGTCGAAATTTATCGGATACAGGATCACCCACGACTGGGATCGGAAATCTGGATGCTCGCGTATCCCAATTTAACAAACAGTCATTCCAAAAACGACTACATTCAAATTAAGCCACAGCCAATTTGAAACCTGAATTAAGTAGGTACACACCGAATCTAATTAAAAGGTCTTTTTTTTTAAATGAATCATTATAAATATTGATTAGCGTATTTAGCTACCGTGCTGGAGGTCCCGGGTTCGATTCCCAGGAGGGGGGGTGAAAATAAATATAAGTGATTTTACACCTAAATATTTATTTAATATTACCCTGGACTGGTCCCTGAAGCGCAGGAGTGATCGCCTTGCCTTCATGTAAATAACGATCAAGATAACACTGCGTCAATACGATGCCGTGCTCTATACACCGTTGGGTGCGGATAAGGATTAGGAGAAAAAGAAAACATTATAATTTTTAAATTCTTTTAGTGTGTCAAATTTTTGTTCACATATATGAGGTTTTTCACGTATCTGTAATATTTTTTATTCTGATCTCTCATCATAGATTAAGGAGAATATGGAAGTCTTGGTATATACAGGCTTACGACCTGTCATAAGGTCAGTTAAAGTGTAATCATTACATGCTGCTAATTACTCAACTCAACCATAGACGTTGCCAAAAACTCGCATATAAAATAAAGTGTCAATCGAAGAAGATATATATACAACTTCCGAAATTTGAGTAGTGTAATGTCTTTTGCTTAAAAAAAAATAAGTATTTGTAACACGTAATTTATATGAAAAAATGTTTGTAACATTTAATTTATTTTAAAAAATGTAACAGACCTGTAACGTATAAATAATGATTTTTTTAAATATTGTGCGTGTAAAAAGTAATTCATACATTCTGTCATCTCAACATACACGAAGAAGAATATGGAAGTCTTCGTATTTACAGGGCTTATAACCTATCAGGCTTGTTTACCAGTGATGCTGGTTTATTGGTTTACTGGTTTTCCAGCCTATGACAGTTCATAAGACTTTTAAGTACCCAGTCTTCCATATTTATGTTGAGATGACAAATGTTAAAATAACTCCTAAGCGGAGAAACTAAGGTTTTGGATACAACCAAAAAACATGTGAATTTTTTTTCAGTTGTGTATTTTTTCAGAAACAATTTGTGTCCATTTAAATATTTGATCGTATAAATACCCATGTAGCTTTGTGAAGACACGGAACAGTGGTGAGGTGTGCCTAATAGGGTTGACCGCGATCCTTCGACAAATTGCTGTACCTAGTATGGTCCTCAGTAAATACCCTTTATTATTTCAATGTGATTAAAACTTGTCTATAGCTACCGTTTCGGCCGAATCGGGACAAAGCACCCATCCATCCATTGTAGGCAATTTGTAAATGCAAACAATTCGAAAGCGAGAAATATAAGGGAGCGTAGTTAAATTCAATATTTAAATAGGATGTTTTAATTTACCCTGATGAGTACGTCAAATTAATATGAAAAAGAGTCCCGTTAAATATGACAATAGATATCCATTTTAATCAAACGAATTCCTTTCTTTTTCCAAAGCAATTACTACATTTTGTTTATTTATTCCATTCAAAATGTATTTGTCTTTTACCTTACATACTTTTTAAATTCATTTTATTCATGGTGTATTTTTCAATGTATTTCATCGGTACTATCATGTATATCCATATATATATATATATATATATATATATATATATATATATATATATATATATATATATATATATATATATATATATATATATATATATATATATATATATATTTATATATATATATATTTATATATATATATTCAGACTCCCCCACATCGCACTGTACGGCCAACCCCATGGTAGACGACTCCCGGGCAGACTACCAAAGAGATAGGTCGATAGCTGGGAATCGACGTCCCAGGAGGCTAATCCCTCTTAAAAATAGGCCGCAAGGCCTATAATAAGAAGGAGAAGAAGAAGAAGATATATATGAGTTCCAAATATGTTTTTTTTTAATTATCCCTTCCTTTTTTACCATTATTTATTTCGTAAGATTTCATTTGGTAATAGAACTAACTAACCATCATATTCAGAGAGAATATAACGCCGTACCAATCAGTCTTTCACTGTTTTTTTGTTGACAAACAGTGTTCGCCTTTTCCACATTCATTCATCTCCTCACACATACCCGCCGATTATTCCGACTCATGACCTGACCACTTTTAAGCAATTGAATTACATGATAATGCCAAATTTTCCTCATTCTTCCTCTGTTTCTAGTTTTGGATCATTTATTTTATATTTAATCCATTACTTAATAATACAAATGTATTTTTTAGTATTCATTAGTGTTTTTTACTAAATTTTGATATTTTTAATAAGTAATAGAGATTTAGTTTTAAATAGACGATTCCAAACCGGAAAATACATAATCCAAATATGGATATCAAAAATGGATATTGATAAAATTCGACAACTCAGAAACCAGTTTCGTTGACTCTCAATTTGTGGTATCTCAAAGCACCAAACTAAAATTTATGGGTCGAGATTCAATTCTGTTCTCAAAAAGTCTATTAGTGTGATCCCACATTGGGGCGGGCGGCGTTTCTCGAGGATTGTTTATGATAAGAATTAATCATTCTTATTACTCCACAACTTGTAGGATGCTGTGATATGATCAGTTTATAGGTTCAGAATGCGATTTATTACTTTGCGTTAGTAAGAACAGAGAACATTGCCTCGTTAGTTGTTGGATACAAAGTGTGTCTTACACTACAATCGGCATTTTACATACTCCGTACTATACGTACATCATTAGCAATCCAAGAGCTTTCGAGGATATTGACATTGGATGTTTACTTTTGAGATGCATTATTTTGAAGGTGTATGAAAGGGTAAGGAAACATTAATTTGTTGGTTTTATATATATATATATATATATATATATATATATATATATATATATATATATATATATATATATATATATATATATATATATATATATATATATATATATATATATATATATATATATATATATATATATATATATATATATAAATATATATATATATATATATATGTATATATATATATATATATATATATATATATATATATATTTATATATATATATATATATATATATATATATACATTTATATATATATATATATATATATATATATATATATATATATATATATATATATATATATATATATATATATATATATGTATTTATAAATATATACACATACATATCTGCACCTCCTCATATATACCCACCGATTCCTGAATTGGCCTACCGTTCATACCCATTCGCTACACATGTCCCAAAGAACCTATCTTAATTTTGTCGATAGTGCTTATCTCAAGCCTTGAATTTTTCCTTATTTCACAATTTGAACAGCTATCACACATCACCTGTCACACATTCATCTGAGAGATCCGCTTTCAGTGTAATTTTACACTTATTTTGCTGACTCTATAAATGAATTAAAATTTCTATATCATTCATCTTAATACCGAGTAAGACGAAGCTCTGGTCTCATTTGTCGTAATAAATTATCGAAATTGTTTTCCTTAGCCCCGAGTCAGAGGATCTGCCATTAGCGATCACTTGTAATAGCTCCGATATGGGGGATTCCCCACGTTATAGGCCGGATCCTATCATGCACTATCAGGGCCTATCCCATTATCAAAGTTGGGCCCCTTTGCCCGGGGCCTCGACCCTTTGCATCGTTAGCAGTGAGTATGTTGATAGTTACAGCAACATTCACTATACTCCATACTCATAGCATTCGTATATAATGCGACCTCACAATAAATTCGTACATATACTTGGGTCGTGTGATTCTATGTATTTTAATGTGTATATATATATATATATATATATATATATATATATATATATATATATATATATATATATATATATATATATATACAAATATACTTTCTTAGTCATTCTCTCTTATCCATTCGCCTCACATGTGTACATCCCACTTAAAAGAAATTTTCTTAATATTTTCAATCATTACATAATTTTGAGCAGACGGACATTAACATTTTTGTTTATATAAACGTGTTGTACTTATATATATTATTATTTTTTATAAGACTCTTATATTGAATTTAACGGTATTAACTATACGATTAGCATATTTTCTCACATTATGAATGTAAATTTTTAATGGATGTTTTGTGTAAGAAATTATTAACGAACGAAAAAATACTGCCCGTCAGTGGTATTTCTTATCATTTCGTAAAATCCTTAATAAATCATTGAAATCGGCTATAAATTTCGAAAATATGTGTCGTTCTCACGCTAAAATTTTATACTTGTTATAAAACTTAGAGTAAGTCTCAATTAAAAGGCTTTCTTTGTTGACTGTGCAAATTGTTAATATATTTTAACGGAAATTTTACTTTTTTTGTGCATTTATTCTATGATCCCCAAATAATATGATGTTTTAAATAACCGGAGACAAAAAATATTATGTGTACAAGGAAAGCGATTTATTTTAGTATGTTGACAAATCCAAATTTATGGTTCTTTCAATACAAGTAGATCTGAGAACTGTCGCACATTTAGGATTTTTCGTAACAGATAGATAGATGATTTTGAAAGTATGTTTTGATTTAGAATGTATGTTTTCTAGTGATGGAAAGATTGATTGAGGAAAGTGAATGCTGTCAACAAGGCGCACTGAAATTAATTGAAGCAAACAAAAGCTTAACTGTTGAAGCTAAACTAGCAGTGCACATCGGAGTTCTGGTACCAACCCCAATGTACTGAAATGAAGCATGGAGTTAACTTAAGTAGACTGAATGCAGTCGAAATGCCATAATACAGACGAATGTCCTGGAAAACGATGTATGATTGATGTTCGAATGCTGAAATTAGGAAATAATGTAAAGCTGTGATAAGCATTATTGATAAAATAAAAAATGATGTATTGGTTTGGTTTGCATATATGGTATATAGGACTTTTTTTAAAGAAGTCATTATTTCATTCAGTTTTTTGGTTCAATCGCACATGACTTACGTAAGCGATTTTAAAGTAAGACGAAGAATTTCCGTTAAAGCATTATTCAAGTTTATCGTCTCGCCTCGGTTATTTGTTGGACATTTGAGTGATTTATCTGCCTTTTTATAGGTTAAAGAAGGTACTTATTAAAACACTCGTGTGTGTGTGGATGCAGCATATAGAAGGTAGTCCCTTTCCCTCGAATGTGTATCCTCTCCCTCAGGGCAACCCCTAATGACCGCATGCACAACGCTGCCATTATAAACAAGAATCGCTTCTACCACAAACCGTCCGATACTGTACGTGTACATTTCTGGACAGAAGTTCCTCACTGTCTAACTAATCAAACGTTTTGATCGTGTAAAAATGTTATTTCTTAAATTAAATCATATTGCTAAACCCCTGCCTTGTTTTGTATATAACATAACGGACCTTCGTTAAGTTTTCCATCAGTCAGATGATGTTCCTCACCACAGAACATAAGTTCCTCACTATCTAACTAGTCTAACGCTTTAATCATGTAAAAGCATTCTTTCTTCATTTCATATTTCTGTCTTAAATGTGTTTTTGAAAAAAAATGCGCCTTGAAAGCGATAATCATACCATTATATAGTCATTGAATACAGTATATTGGATTGATTTTAAATGACTTTTATTATCCTCTACTCGTCTTCACCTTAAAAAAATACAAGTCCAAATAATGAAATCGAACATTAAAATGGTAAAATATGTGGTAATGATAATTCTTTGGAAACATTTCGCCTTAAAAATCATCGCGACAACAAATAACTTTGAATCTCCTTGCATTTTCTTTCCCACTGAAAAAATGCAATTTTAATAATCTCGCATACTTTGTTTCATGAAAATCAAGCCGTGATATTAACTGCTCTATATTTTTAAGTAAATTATTATTTCATTTACTTATTCGGCAGTCGCTTTGTGGTAATATCCATATATTTTTTATTAAAGCTTTTTCTTTAACGTCCTAAGGACAGAAATCTAAAATTTAAACTTAACCTCACATACGATGTTTGAAAATGTTACGAAATGCATCGAAACACAATAGATTTCAAGAAATAGTGGTATTTACCAAGTAAAATTTAAACTATTATTTTAAGTGTTTACTATTTTTTGTACACGACTGTATTTACTTATACCTATCTTATTCTATTATACGTTGTACCTATCCTCGTCTCGTCATGCCATCCGTTAGTGGGGGTTATAAACGATCATCCGGTGCAATAGGTACAATTATTTCATACCTGTTACAATATCCTACGCCGAATCTATCATTAATTCACCCAATTTATAAAACACCCTTCAGTTTGAACCATTCATAACGATTCTTGAAATTTTACGTGCTTAGTTAAGTGTAATTTCTTATTTTTTCCAGCCGTTTTATAATTGAGGCTGTTATAAATTTAACTTTAATGAATAAGTTATTTACAGAATGATATGACTAATAACATAATTGTTTTTTTTTTTTATCATAAGACAACCAATCCTCAACCAAGTTCTTTGTGCTATTCAACAAAAATTTAAAATATAAAAAAAAAACAAAAACAATAATTCAATCAAAAATAAATATAAGAAAACGCAAAATGATAAGTCTAATTGCAAAAGTTATCATTTTTTCACTATTCAAATTATAACAAAAAAAGGATATGTTAATTTTTTATCATTCTACCCATTATTGAACATCCAAATTAACTTACTTGCCGTCACTCCACTTCTCCGTGGGGTTAGGCAGAGAGAATAGAACATCATACCACTCTGCCTTTGCAGACAATTTTCATCTCTTCCACATTTATGCATCCCCTCACATATACCTCACCTGAACACATTCGTATTTTTTAAATACTTGAGCATGCTAAGTTTTTCTCTGCACATTTATCCTTATTTCACCATTTTTCCTTATTTCACCATTCGAACATCTTTCATACATTTTTTGCCACACATTCGTCTGAGAGATCGCATTCCAACTCCATGCTTCATTTCTTTACATTACGGTTGGTACCCGAACTTCATTGTGTAATGCCAGTTTAGTTTTCGGCGAAAGGCTTTTATTTCCTAAAAAAAATCTATTGTCCTAAATCTTATCTATAAGTAAAAGGTATTTTGATAATCATCAATTTCATTACCATAAAAATTTATATATCTTTTTTATTAGAAAATATCTGTAAATTGTAAATTGGTTTCAATTCCCACTCGCTAAACACTTTCAAACAGCTGCCGGAGAGCGTATCTTAATTTGGCAATTCTGTTTTATCGACAATTTTGCGATAAACTTTCGCGCGGATCTCGCATCAGGTTAGTTGCCCATCATTCTGGAAGCGTTGTGATAATAATATCAAATTAATATCGAGACGAAAATTATCCGGACTTTCGATTGGTCCTTTGAATTATAAAATATCCGGGGGGGTTCGATTTATCCTCGCTATTAATCGTTAACCTAGCCAGATGTAACAGGGGGATCGAAATCCCCCATGTATGAATTTCATTTCGATGACTTTAGTATTATAAGAGCTTATTACTCATTTTTTTTAAATCTTAAAAATAAATTTTAAAATATTCTGTTTTGTTTTTATAATTTCAAATCGTTTAATGTTTCAACATATTGTTTTTGATAAAAAGCACAATCAGTCGGTGCCGTGAGATCTGCGTACTTATACATGTACATCAGCACGTTAATTTTTCTCTCCAAACAACATGTTTAAAAAAATATATATTTACTAATTTATTATAGTTTCAAGAGTTTTTTTAAAGAATTTATTAATTTTCTAGACATTTCTTCATTACAGTCTTAAAATTAGTTACGTTGTTCTCTCCGATAAAGCTCTTATGCTTGAATAAGGACTTTATATAAGGAACAAGTATATAAGGCATTTGATTTATTCTTAGTATTTTAATGTCTTCATTTTTTTATGTCTGTAGGAAGGCTATTGAGGTGTTTGGTTCGCAAATTTTTAAATGTTTTAAACATCTTTTACTCTAATATATATATATAGAGGATTACCATAAAGAGAGGGTGAAATAAATAGACTTTCATTTGATCTGATTTTCGGCTTCTTGCTTACCGGAAGACCACAGTCAGTCGGCGCTTGAACGCGTGTTGTAACGGACGTCCTTTCTATGACTCAGCTGATGGCGAGCTCGGCTGTCCAAAATCAAAAGCACAGTAAGGGACATTTTTTCGTAGTATGTTTTTTTTGCAATTTTGGACTTAGTAGAATCTACTTAGTCCAAAAATTAAAAAAAAAAACATACTACAAAAAATGTCCCTTACTGTGTTTAAAGTTTGGACAGCCGAGCTGGTACTTGCTGCAAGCTGCGTACTACAATTTTCATTTAAATATATACTGGGGTCGTTTAGTGCCCCGCTTTGGATCACGTATAATTTTTGGATAATCAGTACGGGAAAGGTTAAGCAAGCCTGATCACGTGCTGGATGGATGGCTAAAATACGTTTATCCTTATAGAACACTGCCTGACGCCGGATACGTTTGGATTGATGATTAATGAAATTCCTTAGCTACTTTTGTTGGATAATTCGAAATGGGAGCGGACGTTGAATTACTGAATTATTGTCAGCTCCGTCTAGAGCGAAATATAGACTTAATTAAAAGTCATCTTTGTCAATAATATTACAAACTCCAGCATCTAATTTTATCAAACGTCAAGTTAACGCTAGTCATTTATTTTTTATTATAATCAAACAATAAATTGCTTGTGAGAAAAGGAGTGAGAAAAGGATAGTAAAACAAATTTATGAGGCGAATATGGATGGTAATGGAAGCAGAGACTTTTCTATATAGATAAAAAAGAATATGGAAGAATTTACTTATTTATTATTTGGTTAAGTGATCATTTTACATACGTGTAACATTTACCATTCTACCCATGACAATCACACTACACAATTTTTTGGAGCTCTCACATATATCATCTCATGTAATATTTGAGTTCACGGGAGCCATCTATGGTTGGTTTATGAAAGCTCTCATTTAACGGATAACCTTTTTTATTTAGATGTGTACAAAATCTGGCATTATTTTGATTTTTTTTTTAAATTACCTTTCTTCTTACGATTTACTATTAAAAATAACACTTTTGTGAACATGCGGAGTTTGTGGATGCATAATGTGTGGTTATATCAACGTGCCCAACGTAAAGTGCTCTAACTATATTTTTCTCAATTTTGAGATATTTGGTGTATGTTATTAACTGACTGTTATCTACAAATATAAACAAACAAAAAATAAATATAAAATAAATTACGCCTAGTTTTCAGGCGTATAAGACGCTATCTGCATCGAATTTTTTAAATGAACTTTACTCTTAATCCGCTAACTACTTAATTTTGACAAAGAATAAAGTTTTGAAACGATTTAATACATTATTTTATCGTGTTTTTTAATGTATAATACTAGTTTAGAATATCAGATAAAAGCGTTAATTAATAAATTAAAATACGTTGAAAAAATCTTCTAAGCTCTCTCCTGTAAAGTAACAGATTTGCAGAAAGAGTAGGTACTTTACGTAGGGGCCGTCGATATTGTGTATGAACATGTACGCTTTTTTCCTTGGACACAATGTTAGCCGTGTTTTGATAAACTGCGCGTAACTTGAGAATATAAAACCACCAACCTAAATGGTATTTTAATCGACGTCTGAGCCCGAACTCGCTATCTGCTCGTATTATAAATCGTTTTTTGATGAAAACTATTGTTTACATCATCTACCTACAGAACCGTTTAAATGTAATATTGTTTTAAACTATTTTTATTAAAATACACTTTAATTATCTTTAGTATTTTTGAAAGAAATTATTATTGTTAACAATACACAAAAAATGGAAAAGGCATTCGCAGCATATTACACATTCAGGAACCAAATTAGTATAATTCACAGTATCTTCATATATAGCGTTTACATTTTTATTTTTAATTTAAGTTTTACCACATTTTTTTAAAATCTATTTTGACACGTGTTTCGATATATTCTGCACCATTTTCAAACACAAAGAAAAACTTAAATTTAAATTGAATAGTTTTTATTTATAATGAATATTATCACAAAGTGACTGTCAAATCATTTAATGAATTAACATTTTAATGTTAAGTTAATGAATCAACGATTATTAGTTTTATATATAATATTATATCATTTTTACTGCCAACCTCTATGTATCGTAGTGAAGCATAAGTTGGTAAAAGAAGGACGAAAGTAGACTAAATTTAGTCGAAATGCGATGTCTTAGACGAATGTGCCTCAGAACGATGTATGATAGATGTTTGAATGGTGATATAAGGAAGATTGCTAGGCTGAGATAAGCATTATCGATAAAATTGAGAAAGGTGTGTTGAGATAGATTAAAGAAGAGAGCAAGAACAGAGCAAGACCGAGGAAAACATGGCGTGATGGAGTATGTCAAATACTTGTAAGTGGTCAGGTCAGGAGTCGGAATAATCGGCGGATATACATGAGGAGACGCACGAATATGGAAGAGGCGAAGAATGTTTGCAAAAACAGAGTGGTATGGCGTCGTATTCTCTTTACCTACCCCTGTGGGTACGCAGCATGATGGTTAATTTTGTATATTGTTGACTTAAATAGACTTTTATTTTTCAAATAAATATACGTGTACTATTTCACAGTCTTACAAAATTATCAAGGTATTCTGTTTTTAATTTTTAATAAATTAAAAAATTATAATACCAACAGTTATCTCAAAACAATTTACGTATAATAACAGTGAATTACGTGTTCTTAAGATTTGAAATGACAAAAACTTTGTATAAAAACTGTGTATAAAATCAATTAAGCTTTTCAAGATTTTAGCGTGATACGTATGGAGTTTAAACAATAACAGAGCTTTCAGTGTCAAAATATTATTTCAGGTTATATTTGTACTTCGAATTAATAGCGTCGGTACTTTGAAATTTAATATTTACCACCTACTTGACAGCTTTTGAACTACTTTAAGAGCAAAGTTTACACAGTAAACTTTAATGTAATTACAAAATTATAGGTTCACACAAATTTCTAAAAACCTTGACGTGTTATGAAAAATAGAAATATATTTTTGGCTTATCGTGAACTTTTAAACGATAAAAATCACCGTCAAAATTAGTGCAATCATCGAATTTTAATGATGAAATTAGGTATTTCAATTTACATTTTTTTTAAAAGAGAAATATTTGAGTTTTTATTATTAACACAAATATTTCAATTTCATACTTTTTCTGTGAGCCTACGTGGCTCATTATTAGAAATAGGTATAAAATTGTGGTATAGTGTGTTAGAACCGAGAAACTCTGAGTCCGCGACACTAACCACGGGACCACAACCCAACACAATTCAAATTGGAATGTAACGATTGGTATTAACATAGTAAAATGTTGCATTTTTTCCATTAAGCTTACTAAAAATGTTAATATGTGTACATTTACACTTATATATTAATATAAAACCAAACTATAAATATTTTTGGATAAATAAAAAAATGTAAATCGGAATACAACATGTTTGGACACTGTGTTGCATATTGCAGATTGTGAGCATATTGCAAAAATTAAAACTGCCTATAAAATTTACAAAATAATATACTTGTTTTGACAAACTTAAGTTCACTTGAATGTTTTATTTCTCCGTATGTTTTGTTTAGTCGTTTCTGAAATTTAACCGTAATTTCTTTTCAATATATTTTTTTTACTTTGTTTTTGCACATACGCGAAACAAAACGTATGAAATACAATAAGGCATCATTTAATTATATCACATAGGTCAAAGTTTATTTTATAAACCTTTACTTGTTACATTACAAAGGACCCTTACTTGTTACGTCACCCTCGTAAAAGGAGTGTGTTTTTTTTTTAATATTAATTATTTACAATTAATTTATTATTAGATTAAAACCAATATTTTTAGCTTTTCCACTTTTTTATTTGACCAGCGACCGGGTTTCGTCGTTACCGACATCATCAGACTGGTGAGAGGCTTTACAAATTTGTATGTTATATATAAAAGAAGGCAGGAGTTGATAACCATGATTTGATATAATTTTATGAGAAATTAATTTAATTTTAGTGAATTTAAGTATTGTATGATATTTTAAATATTTTTTTATAAAGGTTTTTTGTATTGAAAGCACGATTTTATATAAAGTTAAAATAGATTTGTATTTTTTGTAAATGAATTTAAATTATGTAACGAGGTATCAGGAAATGCTGGTTGACGGCTCCTTCCACTAAGCTGTGGTTGTCCGGGGGGAGTCCGAAGTTCTCTGAAATGTAAATTTCCCGGCAGTCATTTCTTATCGACAAGACATTAAGGCATCTATTGTTTCTTTTCTAATGGGTAAAGTAAGGGAGAATGAATACTTTACCCATTAGAAAAGAAACAATAGATGCCTTAATGTCTTGTCGATAAGAAATGACTGCCGGGAAATTTACATTTCAGAGAACTTCGGACTCCCCCCGGACAACCACAGCTTAGTGGAAGGAGCCGTCAACCAGCATTTCCTGATACCTCGTTACATAATTTAAATTCATTTACAAAAAATACAAATCTATTTTAACTTTATATAAAATCGTGCTTTCAATACAAAAAACCTTTATAAAAAAATATTTAAAATATCATACAATACTTAAATTCACTAAAATTAAATTAATTTCTCATAAAATTATATCAAATCATGGTTATCAACTCCTGCCTTCTTTTATATATAACATACAAATTTGTAAAGCCTCTCACCAGTCTGATGATGTCGGTAACGACGAAACCCGGTCGCTGGTCAAATAAAAAAGTGGAAAAGCTAAAAATATTGGTTTTAATCTAATAATAAATTAAAAATGCAATTCCATCACGAAGTGTCAGTGGATAATATAAATCTAATTATTTACTATTGTAATTACTTTTAAACAAACCATGTATCTATGTATGTATTTACATGCAAGAAAAATATCTCTACAGCTCGGTAAAAAAAGTATGAATAAATTATTACCAATAAATTTCTTTCAAATCCCTCGAGATGAATAATCCTAAAAGTTATTTATATTCAAAGCATTTACTTTGTGGTCAAACATTTTAATTGATATTAGTAATGTTAGTAAATAACCACTCACCGACTACTTCTGTCTACCGGTTTCGAGACGTACCCGTCTCTTCGTCAGGACATACACTACAATTTAACAATCATGCGAACAACACTACACCACACCCACTTAGTACTATTCACATACACTACCACTACACATGCAAAACATGCAGAGCGAGTTGTTAGCAAGCATGGTGGGACTAACAACTCGCTCTGCATGTTTTGCATGTGTAGTGATAGTGTATGTGAATAGTACTAAGTGGGTGTGGTGTAGTGTTGTTCGCATGATTGTTAAATTGTAGTGTATGTCCTGACGAAGAGACGGGTACGTCTCGAAACCGGTAGACAGAAGTAGTCGGTGAGTGGTTATTTACTAACATTACTAATATCAATCCTAAAAGTAATTATCACTAACTCCATTAAAATAAGCTCTAGATGCAGAAATAAAGGGTGGGGTGGTTTTATAAAGCTCATCATTATTTCGCTATATCTTTTCGTGCGTATTCCCATTTGTATTATTCTCACTACAACCCTTTGAATCGGTATCTTCTAACAATTGTTTTTTCTACCCTGAAACCATAAAGGGGTAGTTTTATTTTATCTCAGATTTAGATTCTGAATTTAGAATGGATAACATGCCCTATATCGCTACACGTAAGAAATCTCTTCGGACTGAATATCGTGATTTTTTGTTATTTGTTTTCGGTAATACTATCATAAATATTGTTCACAAGCTTAATATGGAATAACTGGTAATTCGGCAGTCTGTTTTTGGGAATATATATAAATTTTTAATTGAAATATTAATTGGTATACCACTACTTCTTAAAATCTATACCACTACTTCTTAAATATTATTCACCCTTCAACTTCACAAGGGCAGAACTCAAAAAATTAAACACACGAGTACCCTCCATATGTAGTGTTAATGATGCGGTAGGCATCGAAACATGTTACATAAGAAATTTCATTTATAATTTTTCATGAAAGCATAAAAATGTTATATTTTAATTGTGTAATAAAATATTGATGACGCATTTCATATTTAAATGTAAAAAATACCGGCATTTTATGGTATATGTGTAATCAGAACCAACATCCAATGTACCATAACATGATATACCTGATGTAGTTGATTTATTGCATTCCATGATTCATAAAATTCGTTCCATGTGATTCACAAAGACTCTCGTAAACGATAAATCTTTTAACATATTTAATGTTCTCTGATTGCCCTAATATTAATGGCAATAGTCTTAAAACATCGGTGAATCAAGTACAATATTATGATTTGTTTCTTAGGAATTTAAAGGGTGGAAGAAATTATTCATAGCACTTATTATGATTTTCTCATAAATCTTTTTAATAACGCAACGAATTTAAAGTTTCTTTTTGCATAAATTTATATGGTCATTACTCTCCAGCCGTTTAAATTGTAAGTAATGATGAAGTCGTTGAAAACATTAAACTTTATTTGTACAAACCATATTTTATACAACTAACTTAAATATATTTTTAAAATCTACTAAGTATCAGTATTCAAGTTGTTTACCTTTAAATATTAACTTAAATTTATTTTAAATTTAGATTTTAGCTATGTAAAATCAAAATTTAACACAGGCGCAACAAGATGTGGAGATTTTTTTCTATCCTCTTTTTTAACCGATATTTATTTTAAGTGTAATTATTATCTTAATATATTTTTGAATAAAAAAAATAACAAGAACGTAAAAAACTTTAAAAAATATCTTTACGAAAATCAAAAACTTTAACATTTTGAAATGACAGTAATTCATAAAAACGTAAATAATAATTAACACATTGATAATTACATGACACAGACTAATGTCTCCCCCTTTATTATCCATAAAATAACAATAATAAAAGAAAAAATATTGAAAAATCTACTTAAATTATTTAAAAAAAAAGAAACAGCTTTTCCGCACCCTTCAATGTCCCAAGGGCACAACTATAACATTTTAATTGTTCTTCACATACGGTGTTTAATAACGATGCTGAATGTATCGAAACACGTAAAATAATAGATTTCATGAAATAATGATGTTTACCAATATTTTTTTTCATTTAATTCATACTTTTTAGAATTTGCACAGTGACTGAACTTTTCCAAAAAGCACATAGACTCACTGGAAAACTGCTGCGTAGGTATATCAATTTAAGAAGGTATCCAATTTATTTTGTATTTTAAAAGCATTGTTAACTTTACTGTCCGCCTCCGCAGTGTAATGATCCGCACGCTCGGCTGATGTCAAATAAATATAATATAAGTGATTTTTTCACTCTAATATTTATTCAATATTATTATTACATGGACGGGTACCTGAATCGGGGGGCTGATTACCTTTTCTTCGTGTGTTAACGATTAAGATACAACTGAGTTTATTTGATGCAGTGCCCTATGCACCATGGGGGTGCGTATAAGGGTTTAAAAAATGTATATATAACACTCTCCTTATCATTCATGTGGTATTACACAAAGTGAACGATGAATTAGAAGGAGAGTGATGGTATCAAATTCTTTTCATAGTTTTTTTTAAGTTATCGTTTATTGGTATCATTACAATGAAGACAATTCTCGACATATCGAAGAGGTAGAATTTCTTGCACAGGACCTTTATGAGGTGTATTATTAAGTAAGGGTAATAACGGTATTCCAGCGGTGTCCCGTCACCCCCGCTTCCTTCCATAGTCCTGCGTACAACTTCCCAAGTTACTCCATTAATATTCCGATCGTGTAATCGACTCTTCTCCTCCACTTCTGATATCAATTGTTTTTTTGTAAATTCGTTTTGGTTCCCCTCCAAACGTGCCCGTGGCAAAAAGATGAAAACATGATCGGTTTGTTGATTGGCATCTTAAATAGTTATAATTTCACTATTTTACCATCTCTTGGAATCTTTGTTCCTTCCGGCATATTTTTACTGACAGAATTGTCTATAGATAGGCTTGCCAGACGTTTTGGTTTGACCGGGACAGTCCTGGTTTTCAGACAAAATCCCGATGTTTTTTTTTATTTCAGACACGTCCCGGTAAAAAATTAATTTTATTATAGACGACAAAAAACTCTTAACTGTAAAGGGTTATTTAGAAAAATTACTTGGTCGTTTATTTCACTGTACTGTACACTGGGGGCATTCCGCTCTCCGGGTTGAATATTTCGGAAATCTGGCAAGTCGGTCTTCAGGTTAAATTTTTCCGAAAGGTTTTTTTTAAATGTATATTTTGTAAATTATCTACATTCTTTATATCTTCTTCGTATTTTTTTATTACGCTTCATTCATCATTATTATTATTATTGACACATAAAGCATAACCGAATTTACAACAAAAAAGTAATTTTATGTTGTGTATTCTATCAGACACAAACGTTTCATCCTTTGAATACTTAGACTTTCATCTTCCTTCATAAATATTAATAAAAATAAACAAAAGATGCTTCATCGCAGTTGAGAAACCTATAAAACATAATGTTAACTCAACACCGCTTTTAAATAATATCTTATTCATATTTACCCAAAAATGTATGAAACATTGTGTAAAAATATAACAAAAAGTGAAAAGCCTTTCCCACTTTTATTTTATTTGATCTGCGATCGGGTTTCAACGTTCATTACATCATCTTACTCGTGGCTAGAAAAAATTAAACTCATAACACCAAAAATAACAATATATTTTTTACTTCACATTTATGGTACAAATGTCGATATAAATTTACTGTTACTTATTTATTTTTCTTGTACAAATTACATACTTCGTAAAGTAATTTTGAAAATTTTACAAAACCAGTGGGGGTTTTTTTAAACAAAGGTACATGTCAGTAGTTTCGCAATTAATTTGAAACACTAATAGTCTACTTTATATCTTAGGTGCCCTAAATTAATAGTTTCTCAGTTACATGTACACTAGCATTACACTAGCTTTTTTATATCATAGGTACATGGAATCTGTAGTTTTGCAATTATTTTATAACACTAGAGGTTTCTTTTATATCGTAGGTACATGAAGTCAGCAGTTTCGTCCTATTTCGAACTTTACTGAATCCGATAAAGCTTTAAATTGATGGCGCATTGCCACTTCTTGCTAAAGTAGGTTTAACCATATTCTATTAGTTATGAGACCAGTTTTATTGCAAGAATTCTTATGTTTATCTGCCATAAAACGAGTTATTACTTCAATATAACTTGCATTCATGGGTTAAAAAGTCATTAAATTACGGTATTTGATGTGCCCTATCATAAATCATTTAAGATTTATTTTGGAAAAATTCCTTTCATACTTACAAGCTGCCGTAATGTAACAAATAAGTAATTAACATAAATGAGAAGAGTTTTACAAATATTTCCATGTTGAATATTTTAGTTTACATTTAACTAACTAATGTCGCTTTCTCGCCACACCAATCTATCTTTGCAAGCAATCTTCACCTTTTACACATTTATACATCTTCTCATACACCCGCCGATTATTTATGGTTTGGAAATCATGCGCAATGCAACGTATCACGTGACACAAAAGATTTGAAGGAATAGTAGTATTTATAAAGTAAAACATTAATTTAAGAAAAATATGTATTCTATGTCGAAATGGAGTAAGCATGCTCTTATGGCTCGAATGCCAACTGGTTTTACCAAAGCATTTGACAGTCAAAATAAGTGATGAGGAGTGAAAAAGATGACATCGCAATGTTTTTCAAAATGCGTATGGTGAATAATTTGCCTTTCCTGGGACTCGTGGGGAATTCCGGAATATCCAAAAAACAATAAAACCGTGCGTTAGGTAGTCGCACTAAAACTGAACGCCACGCGTGATGGGATTCTATTGAGGTGGTCTGATGGGATATCCACCCTTCTCGCAGTCATCTATGCCGACGTCATTTTCTTTTACCGTCGTTTTAGACATCCTACGATTGCTCTCTCCCTCCCTTTCCTCACTCTTCTTCTTTCCGTCGGGAGGTGACCCAAGACTACAGAGCAAAAGGGACAACCCATCGATGAAGCAAGTCTGTTATTCCGAACACGTAAACGTCTCGCAATGCCTCAAAAAGGGTGACTCTTTTTACATTTTCTTAGAGTGATGCATCATTCAGGTTTTCTCATGGACGGGATATTTAACAAAAATGATAAATCTTCACCAACTCACCGGTTTCATACCACACGTACCTCGTACATTTTAGGTACCTTTACATTTATTTTTTGGAATTAAACAACAAATTAAGAAAATATATGACATATGTGTGCGATTGCGTGTGTACGCGTATGTATGTGGGTTCTCATATGTTTTCGCTCCAATTTAACCAATTTGTAATAAAATATTTTTATTGTTTTGTTTTTTTAAATACGTTTTCTTTTAAGTAAAATAAATCGTTTAAACATAAAAAAATGTTTTTTTTTGTTAATCCTAATATTATCTTCGACTGTATTCGATATCTACTAGCTAGTTGATATCACAGACTTTAAATCAAAGTATCTTGGTTCAAGCGCACTCTACAACAACTAGATAAAAAAATATATACAAAATCGAAATACTGGTCTATGCAATAAAATTATATTAATTTGTAAATAGTGTGGACATGTGTGTATATATATATATATTATATATATATATATATATATATATATATATATATATATATATATATATATATATATATATATATATATATATATATATATATATATATATATATATATTTATATTTATATATATTTACTATATATATATATATATATATATATATATATATATATATATATATATATATATATATAAATATATATATATATATATATTATATATATATAATATATATATATATATATATATATATATATATATATATATATACATATATACATATATATATATATTTATACATATATATATATATAATATACATATATATATATATATATATATATATATATATATATATATATATATATATATATATATATATATATATATATATATATATATATATATATATATATATAAATATATATATATATATATATATATATATATATATATATATATATATATATATATATATTATATATATATATATATATATATATATATATATATATATATATATATATATATATATTATAT
Source organism: Brachycentrus maculatus (assembly GCF_059751285.1). Lineage (NCBI taxonomy): Eukaryota > Metazoa > Arthropoda > Insecta > Trichoptera > Brachycentridae > Brachycentrus > Brachycentrus maculatus. Next base: position 302,430 of record NW_028280828.1, on the reverse strand, counting down.
ATATATATATATATATATATATATATATATATATATATATATATATATATATTATATATATATATATATATATATATATATATATATATATATATATATATATATATATATATATAAATATATAATATATATATATATATATATATATATATATATATATATATATATATATATATATATATATATATATACATATATATATATATATATATATATATATATATATATATATATATATATATATATATATATATACATATATATATATATATATATATATATATATATATATATATATATATATATATATATATATATATATACATATATATATATATATATATATATATATATATATATATATATATATATTAATTTATTATTAGATTAAAACCAATATTTTTAGATTAAAACCAATATTTTTAGCTTTTCCACTTTTTTATTTGACCAGCGACCGGGTTTCATCGTTACCGACATCATCAGACTGGTTATATATATATATATATTGATGTCGGTAACGACGAAACCCGGTCGCTGGTCAAATAAAAAAGTGGTTTTAATCTAATAATAAATTAAAAATGCAATTCCATCACGAAGTGTCAGTGGATAATATAAATATATATATATATATATATATATATATATATATATATATATATATATATATATATATATATATATATATATATATATATATATATATATATATATATATATATATATATATATATATATATATATATATATATATATATATATATATATATATATATATATATATATATATATATATATATATATATATATATATATATATATATATATATATATATATATATATATATATATATATATATATATATATATATATATATATATATATATATATATATATATATATATATATATATATATATATATATATATATATATATATATATATATATATATATATATACATATATATATATATACATATATATATATATATGCACATGTAAGTATATATGCATTTGCTTATATACAGATACTTAATTTCCCTAACAAAAATGTGTAAAATCGAAATATTGGTCTATGCAATAAAATCATTTTAATTTCTAAATAGTTTGTACATGTGTATATGTATATGTATGTATATATGCATTCGCTCACATACATATACTTAATTTCCCTAACATTATTTTTGGTTTACTTGTATTTCTTTTGATCATTTATGTTAGGTTATTTTTTATTGTATTTTAAATACATAATGTATATTTATACATTCGGAGCCTAAGAGACTTGAACTCTTAACTTCATGGTTTAGAATAATGAAAAATAAATATAAAATAATGATAATAATAATAAAAATGAAAATAATAGTAATAATAAAAATAATTGGCTTTTGCTAAGTCACGCAAAATAGCAGTATTACGTGCATTGTTCTTGAAATAAAAGCAATTTAAGTACAAAAGAGTTAATTTCTATGGATAAGGACTAAGCAGAGAGCATCCGAAGCCATTCTTGACGCGCACCCAGGCAGCTCTGCACAAGTGGTTATGTGATCCTAAAGGATGATGTTACTCTTTATACCGCTCTCTACTTACCACTCACTTGCACTAAAGTACTGGGTAGAAAGTGCCTATTAAAGACTACTGGGATTTTTTAATATTTATTGTATATATCACACGTATGTTTATCTTAGTAGAATTGTGTCTCGGTAAGTTAGTCAATAAATATGACATAAATACGCGACATCAAACGGTAACCAAATGAATTTCACAACTGGTAATTTTATAGCATCCGCTCAGAAGTTCATTCAAGACATAGCATTTTGTAAGAATTATTTTACGATTTTATTATAAAATTATTAAACTTTATGCCAAACAATTTATTGGATTTTCCTAAACTCTGAAATACGATGATTTAAGTATAAAAAATAGTCACTTTTCTTAAGTTGTCAAATAGTGATTAATTCATTATTAAGTAATTACACATTTTTTATATTTTTTTCTTGTTGCATTTGTTGTTCTATTTCATTTATTAGAGAGAAAAAAATTTAATGACGAAATCTTACTTTTACTACTACTACTACTACCACCATCACGCTGTTTTCCTCCAGTGGTAGGTAGAGAGGATGGAGCGCCATATTCTTCTGTCCTGACATACACTCTTAATTTCCTTCATTAACACATATCTAGTCAAACATATCCTCCGATTACGTAGACTTTTGACCTCACCAGATTTAGGTTCTGATTGATCTGGTCGTGCCAAGTCTTTTTTGGCCGTCCTCGTTTTGTTCTCCCATTCACATTTGCCAAATATACTTTTTTTATTCATTCTCTCCTTTTATATTCACTACACATGTCTGTACATTTGTACCTCAAATAACTTTTCTAAATTCTTTCATTATCCCTAGTTCAACCTTACATTCCATTCTAATATCTTCATTTTCAATTCTGTCATACAACAATTTTGACACATTCAGCGATTCAACAGCGTTCACTCTGCTACGAAATCTTACATTTTTTTTCAATATTGCCCAAGAGTTTAAAGTTATATAAAAAAATAAACTTATTTCGAAAGTCATGCTTTAAAAAAGCTAATAAATACACCCTTTTGCGTTGTGCCAATTTGCCAGCACTTCGCAAGTGCATTGGGGTAGGTACATAATACTTGCCCCTTCACACCGCTTGTCTCCCGCTGTTAATTACCCGCTGAAAGGGAAAGTGGGCTTGTCGTATGGCGGCCCATACGTACTGCATACATCGTACTCCATTCATATAACAAACTGTTCTATGTATTCAACTTCGGCATATGTACAACTATACGCTCTATAGATTTATAGATGTACGCACTTCCATGGGTGGAGCTTGGATTAAAAAAATGCGTAATTTAAAAATTAATGAACCAATAATAATAGCTAAAATCTTTCCATTAGTATACTCGACGGTCACTTTGAAGGAATATTTATCCATTTTTAATTAAATTTAACTTTTTTTTAATATAACAATCAAACTCTTATTTTTAGGGTCTTCTTAGTTGTATATTTTTATTTTGAAACACATAAAAATTCAATTCTTGACAGTTGTTTCACCTTGTTAGGCATTATCAAACAACTGTCAGTGGTGAAAAAATTGTCACGAATTATAAATATAAAAATATACAACTTAGTATTTATACCCTAAAAATCAGTGTTGGATTTTTATATTTAAAATACAAACAACAGAGTTCTACCAATTAAACGCCAAATTAAAAAAAAAATAGTTTTACTAGGTAAATACCACTATTTCTTAAAGCTTTTGTGACGCGTGTATCGATGCATTCCGCATCACATTTTAAGCTTAGAAGAGCTTTCTTGTGTTATTTGAGAGTAATTCTCAAATGCATATGTAAGTACTGTTTTATCAAAAAATTGTTTGACTGTCATAAGTTGTAAATTGTGGAATATTTCCTTTGTGGGACGTCCGTTTCGGAACTAATTGTAAAATTTTCATTAATATTTTATGAGTGTTCAAATACTTGTTCACAAATCTGGATTTCCTTCACTTAGAAGTTAAATTTTATATATTTTTATATTTAATCATAGATGAATATGACGAATATAGAATTCTGGATATTTGCTGGCTGATGATGTGTCATAGGCTAGTTAAGTGATCACTTTGTGTATATGGGGTCATAAACCCTGTAAATACCCTGGCTTCCATATTCTTATTCACATTTGTTAAGATGTTGTAGATAGATTTGTCAATCTATTCTCTTAAATGAGTAATCTTTTTTTTAATTTACGAAATAATAAAATAATTTAAACATAAAAATGTCATTAAAATATAATATAATTGTCACTTTCTTGAAACAAAAAAACAGACCTGAAAATCTAACAGAAGAAAAAGAAGAAGAGTGTCGGGTTGTGTCGGGCTGTGGTCCCGTGGTTAGTATCACGGACTCAGAGTTTCTCGGTTCGAACCCACTCTACCACAATTTGATACCTATTTCTAAAAATAAGCCGCTTCGGCTCATAAAAATATAATGAAATTGAAAAATTTGTGTAAATAATAAAAACACAAATATTTTTCTTTATTAAAAAAAGAGTCAGATTTAAAATATTGTAAATGCTTGTAAGATTTCCAGATTAACTTAAGTCGGCTTAATCCACCCCTGACTTATTCAGCGTTTCCCAAACAATAGTAGGAGCTGTCTATTGTAATTCATCCCCGTTCTTCATGTCTTTACGCGAATAAATATATCAACGTATATGTACTTATTTTAGTGAACATACAAACAAGTGACATATATATGTACACCTTATATTTATGTAGATAGACACTGGCTGCTGTGTATGATGCGTTTCCATAAAAAAATCAAGGGGAAGCATGCGAGTTTTACAGGAATAATATAATGAAAAATGCAGCGAAAAATACTATTTATGAACATTTTAAAATAAACTCTGTATGGTACATACATTTAATAGTACATAAAGCAAAAATTTAATATTATATGAATTATAGAACCAAAATACGGACAGTACAATGTTTTACATTGTAACGGTTAAAATATGTCGCTCACTCCTTTCAACAACGTCATATATAAAAAATCGACAATTTTCAGTGGTGCATATTTTTGGAATGCCCAGAAAATGTACTATATCCCAGCAAAAACGGTATATTTTTAACTTAATATTTACCCGCTATAGGGTAGAAAGTGATGTTTTTGCATTTTGAAGAAAAGGTATGGTTTAATTATTTTTTTTTTAAATATACTTAATATTTTTCAAATAGAGAGAAAACATTCAGGTTTTACCTAAAAAGATCCGTTCACAGTAAAAAGTTCAATAAATGGCTTGATATTTATTTTTAATACATTTTATTATATTTTAAACTTTAAAAACGATCTCCTGAAAAATCAAGTTTTTTGACATAAGACATTGTTGAAAGGAGTGAGTGATATTTGCAATACTGCACGAATCCAATAACACCTGTATCAATAGGTGCAATAGGAGAGGAATCTATTGTACATATCATATGTATTCTAATTGAAGTTTTTGACTCCAAGCTATAACCGGGCATTGTTTGTTGACTCTTGTGTTATGCCGAGTGGCGCATTCAATGCCACCCCGCCGCGCCGATCTCCATGACTTTTATAAGCCCAATAGGTTTTGCATATTAATCATAATATCCGCCCCAGATCGGATAAGGGACTTAGCAAATATTCACTGGGGGTCGCACGGAAGCGGAACCGTTTGATTTCTACCCCTTAATCGGCCAAAGCGCTTTTTTCTATATGCGACACAAAAGTCTAATAATTCACAAAGGGTTTGTTTCAGCTTTTTCAGATTCGAGATAAGCCTTATGATGTATGTCCCTTTCGGCACTTTGCGTTAGGAATGTAAAGGAACTCGCGTAGAATATTGTTTGGTAATATCTACCTTCGCGCATAATCGTAAATATTATAATTTATATCACGAATTTATCAAACTTTGGAACGTTAACAATTTGGCTTTTTTTTCGTTTGGTGATTCCGATTGTTAGTGTTGTGCATGAATGTTTCGGTAAAAATTTAATGATTTTTTTGTCTATCATTTGTTTGGAAGTAAGCAAAATATTCGTACCTTCGATTCATGTTTTGTTTTTTTACTAACAATTAACATTTTTCTGCCTTCATGGCATTCATTATTTTAGGAATTACCTAATGTTTAAGTGACTGTAACAACTGGCTACGGCTTATACTACACCTCTTATCGTGTTTTCATATTGTATGTTCATGTTCCTCAGTGTAAGTGGGTTTATTCGTAACGATTTCAGTCACAAAAAAATATGTAATTTTCTAGTGAAAATTTCCCGGGAAAAAAACACTTGCAAAACACTCATTAAAGGCACGAGTTTATACAATTCAGTAATTCTAAGTTTGGAAGGAATTTACTTAAATGTATGGTTTTGAGTTTATTTCTGACTTAACAAATTTAAGGAATTAACTATGCATAAACTACGATTAACGAAATACTAAATCAACGTTAAAACTCGTAAAATATTTTTCAAACACCGTGTAAAAAAAAGAATTAATAAAATGTTTTTCTATTTAATTAATGTTTTAGTAAGTAAATACCACGATTTGTTCAAATCTATTGTGACAAGGGTTTCGATGCATTTCGCATCATTTTCAAACATATGATATAAATGAAACAACGATAGATTTTACCACAAAGTGACTGCTTAGTCAATTATTGAATTATGGTTTTTTCGCTACCGATGTTAAATGTTTTCATGTATCTCAAAAGGTAAATCATAAAACGGAGACAGGTAACTTGATTCGAATTCTCACAAAATATTGTAATATGTTTACATATTCAGCGTTTCGAATTTGCAAACTTTCGAATCGTGCAAAACGGTTTTATGCTTAACGATAAACCGATTTCGTTTGAACTGCAACTCCGGTTTGAATGGAACTGAGCTAAAATGAAATCGCACAGAAATGCCAGAGTCGGGAAATAAATGCATTTTCTCCCGGTGTTGCAATAACCGCACCGCACACCGGGGTGACTTGGAGAATTATAGGGGAAAGGGGAGTGTTGTATGAGGATTTATCTGTGGCTTAACCGCACACAATATACAGTCTAAGAAAATAAACTAATATATTTATATTTTTGTTTCAAACTTTATAAGCATTGAAATTTTTAACTTTAAATAAGTTTTATTTTATTTTTGTAGCTTTTAATGAAAGCTTTAAGCTCCGACGTTTGAGTAATGCATATTTTGGTATTATTGGTACGTCGACATACTTATATGTGACAACTCATTTTCTATGTGAAAATCGTATTCCTTCTTCTATTTTTTGTTCATTCATTACCATCTTCAATTTCCACGTGAACATCACAGAAAAATAATCCCACTAGATCCGTAATAGCTACATTTTATTTTATTTCCATAATTAATGAACTCTACTCAATTTTGAATGTTAAAATGTCATTCTGATTTTTATTTTTTGTTTGTTTCAGGTAAGAATTTTCTAAGGGCTAATCCTGCATAACTTCATAAGATTCGAAATTGTAAGTTACATTAACCTTTCATTTATATATGTAGGATAAATTTGGGTTGTTTATATATATATATATATATATATATATATATATATATATATATATATATATATATATATATATATATATATATATATATATATATATATATATATATATATATATATATATATATATATATATATATATATATATATATATATATATATACTTATATATATTAATATATATATATATATATATATATATATATATATATATATATATATATATATATATATATATATATATATATATATATATATATATATATATATATATATATATATATATATATATATATATATATATATATATATATATATATATATATATATATATATATATATATATATATATATATATATATATATATATATATATATATATATATATATATATATATATATATATATATATATATATATATATATATATATATATATATATATATATATATATATAATAATAATAATAATAATAATTAACCCTTATCCGCACCCCAATGGCGCATAGGGCACTGCGTCATATAAACGCAGTGTTATCTTGATCGTTTACACATGAAGGAAAGGTGATCAGCCCTCCGCTTCAGGTACTAGTTCAGGGTAATTTTGAATAAATATGACAGTGAAAAAATCACTTATATTTATTTTACCCCCCTTGGGAATCGAACCCGGGACCTCCAGAACGCTAGCCAAGCGTGCTGACCATTACACTACGGAGGCGGACTATATAAAATATATTACCATTTTTCAATCGAAAATATGTCCATACCTTAATGCACAATCGCAGGTAAAAATGGTACCTAGTTTCATCCTCAAAATGATAGTTTCAAAAGGTTTTACACTTCAAGGACAAATATGTTAAAATCATATTATTCTAACAAAAAAAATCGAAGTCTCGATTTTAAAAAGTGCTCAATTATACACAAATCATTTAATGCGTAAAAAACACTTATATTTTAGTACACAAGAAAAAACTAAGGTATAACTTAATTCAAAGTTAAAGAAATACTCGGGATAAAAATACAAGTAAATTTTATTTCTTTCAACTTACTTTGATTAGTTTATAGAGAATATAAATTAGTTTATAAACTTAAGACGTGTTTGCGTATTTAAATCTGCAGAGTACAGACACTATTGATCCGTGACATTTTCTTGGCATTGTGTTTTATCTCTCCAGCACAGTTTTGCTTGCCTAACATTGTGAGTCGATATCTACGAGTATGAACACGTAGGAACTGTGCCAGATAATGATATGCTTAGTACACATCAAGCACATAATGTGTATCGTACTTCGACTCGTTTGGAAAAATGAACTAGTCTCTAATGATAAGTTCGTGTCCCATTTCCTGTAATTTCCAGTAATAAGTACGACGTATTAGTTTTTCGATCGTAATAATAACAAAGGATTTTTAAATACGGTGTCTGCCACTTAAGTGATGTTATTAGCTAGCTACATTACTTGAAGTCTCTGGCTCGATACCAGTCAACGATGCTTGAGCATTTTTTCCTTATAATATTGTAAATTAAAAAGCTAGCTGATTAAATTAACCTTTTGTATTTCTCTTGTATTTGGTAAAATAGGGATAAAAAAAACTTCTATCTCTTAGACGAATGTTCGGCAAACAGATATTCAAATGGTGAAATAAGGAAATATGTTTAACTTCGGCTCGTAACGCATGTTTGTGCTGAAACCTTTATTGCATGTTGGTCTTCGGGTCGACCGAAAATCGCATATGTTAAACGTTTTGTATAGTTTTAAGTGTGTAAATGGTGCTATGGTTGTGAAGGGTGGTATTGTTTGCATGCTATGGTAGTGATTGACCTGACGAAGAGACGGGTACGTCTCGAAACCGGCAGACATAAAAATCTAGGTGAGTGGTTAAATACTAATTTTATTATCATTTTTGTAAAAAAAAGTAAAAATGACTAACCACAAAGTAAATGCTTTAAATATTTAAAATATTGAGAGAAGAAATATTGCAAGACTGAGGTTAAGATAATCGGTCAAATTCGGAAAGGCGTGGTAAGATAATTTGGTCATGTGGAACAAATGTTGAGTTATGAGGCAAATGTAGTTGAAAATAAGAGCAAAGTAAAACTTGACATGATCAAGTATTTATTCAAATACTTGAATGTGATCCGGTCTGGAATCGATACAGAGGAAACGCGTAAATGAGGAAAATATTGTTTGCAAAGATAGAGTAGTATGGCGTTCTATTTTCTCTTCCTGCCCCCGTGGGGAAGCATTGTGATGGTCAGTCAGCTTTTATATGTTTTATAATCACATATTGTATGAAAATACAGTTCACTGAAATACCAATGTAGATATGAACGTTTTAGAGGAAATATACTAAATTTAAATTTGAAAGGTTTTAAAGCTGTATAAGTAACATTTTCGTTACCTCGGTGGCCGGATATTGAATTTTCTTACTGCGAGAAATCCCACGTTTGTTTTAAGTTGGAAAAATGGCGCGCACAGCGTACATTTTCCACGGCGGTTGCATTTAATTTCATTTGAAATAATGAGAACATAAGGCGAGGCGTTCATGACTGGAATTAAGTGACCCTAGTACGAAAAGCTTTGTGGACTTCACGATATTAGCATACTGTATTGCGGAGCAAAGTCACTCTGAAGCACATGAGAGAATAAGCCCGAGAGTTTTCTTATTTTTGTTTTTAAAATTAAACCACGTTTCAAATTCATCGGAGGGTGTCCGCCCCATGCAGTGTAGGAGTAAGCAAGTTTGTCTACCACTCACGGTGTTCCTCGTTCAGTTCTATACAAATATGTGTTTGTATATATATATATATATATATATATATATATATATATATATATATATATATATATATATATATATATATATATATATATTTATATATATATGTATAAATATATATATATATATATATATATATATATATATATATATATATATATATATATATATATATATATATATATATATATATATATATATATATATATATATATATATATATATACATAAATTTATATTTATATATATATATATATATATATATATATATATATATATATATATATATATATATATATATATATATACATAAATTTATATTTATATATATATATATATGTATATATATATATATATATATATATATATATATATATATATATATATATATATATATATATATATATATATATATATATTTATTTATATATATATACATATTATATAATTGAAATACATGACTCCCTAGACCCATGCAGATTTGGTATGGAGGGTAACATGTTAGTTTTCTATGCCTACAATATATTTTTGGTTCATTGGAGTACATTGTTTTAACCATTTATTTTTATTGCATCTCGATGTTTTTACTTTCAGTCGGTAATTTTTTATTGTGTTTATCTCCTTATTATTTTTTTTTTATATTTTCTAGCAAATTACTAATACTACCTAGGGGTTTTTAACCTAAAACAAAGGTTTCCGCTGTTTTTGGATATTTAAAAACAGATTTTCAAGGATAATTAATGTCAGAACCTACCTGTTCAATATTTCATGATTTTGCTTTGTTTTTTTAGTCGATTCAAGATTTACGATACTTTATACATGACAAGACCTTGATTCTATTAGATTTAAAGTAAATATTTGAAATGTTTGTTTATGGCTGCAAATTGTAAGAAAAACGTTCAAACATACGTTTATTAACAAACAAACCTTTTATTCTTAATCCTTACCAATTTTGATGAAATAATGTCATTTTATTCACCGAGTTCATCCAATATTGACAGGTGCCACAAAAAAACATATGTTTTTATTAGCTGACTATTATTTGCTTGAATGTATTTGAAATAATTTCACTATGTATAAAATCAGTCGGAAAACGTGATTCGAGAGTACATGAGTATGAACGAATTTATCCTTGAGAAAAATCCCAGAATCCTGAATGTACAAAAAATGTAAACATAAAAATACCAATTTCTTTCAATGTAGTGTTTGTTTCTTTTCTTCTTTAATGTTACGGATTTATTCACTGGTTTAAAAGGTTTTGGCAGAACATCCTTTGAAAGGAAATAATGAAATAGAGTTGCGGATTAAGGCTTTTTAATCCGAGTCAAAAAAACGAATCAATGCAACTGTTCTTCACAAATCCTTAGTACATCCGACGGGGTGTATTTTTTTAGACGGAATTGAGAATTACTCGAATAAGAGAGTAGAAGAATGTTTGTTCGAAAGCAGAGATGTCGAGTTCCCGTGGGGTTGAAACTACCCTTCGCCGTTATAAATGTGTGCAAATCACCCGAAGAGGATTTAAGTTAAGTGCATCGACATTAATTGGATTCCGTGGTCTCTCATTCTTTATTCACAGCTTTGTTTCGCTGAAATGTTGTAATAAAAATAGAGACCTAAGGAGATGCAAATTTTGCAGCTTAAAATAGCTCCGTGGTTGCTTTTTTCGTGAATTTAAAATGTATGAGGTATTCAAAGGATTAACTTATTTTATACTAGCTGTAGCCAGCCAAGCGTTGCTTTTACTAAGTCTGGTTAAATGGATTATAAATAAAACTGAAAGAACACATTTTCAGTATGTTTAATTTCACAGTCCTTGTGATGCTATGAACATATTAAAAATCAACGAAACAAACAGAACACATTGTAAAATGCTATGTGACAGCAGCCTTCTAGAAGCGCGCTGTCTTCTTCTTCCTGGCTCCATCCCAACTTATCGTCTTTGTAGACTGTTAGGGTCAGCTGTTCTCGTCCTCAGCTTGTAGGTCCTTCTATCATGGACATCATCACCTAGGCCATGTCTTCGAATCATATTATCTTTATGAATCATTCATGAATTTTTTCCTCTAGATGTTTTTCGAGGAAGATCTGTGGCGGTTGCCTAGTTCACAAAATGTTCAGTTTCTTTGCGTTCTATGTGCCCAAACCATATTAATTGCTTTTCCTCTACCTTACTATTGATGTCAAAGAAGCATTCTGTTTTCTACAAGCAATATCTAGAATTGCGTATGTTGTTGTTACTTTCAACAGATGACGATGTCATTGGGGTCATTTTTACCTGCCAAAGATAACAACTGTCACGTGTATAAAAAAAAACAAGCGTATATGAATGGAATATTCTATGAAAATATCGAATCAATCGGGGAATAACTTACAAATATTTGAACTAAGTAATATTTACATGTTTATTTAAATACATTATACTCAATGGAATTGTATTTTTTTAAGTATTAATTTCGTATAAAAATTTAAAAATATTTTTTTTTTCTGAAATGGAGATAAAATGCACGAATCTGTGGCTTTATAATCAGATATTTGATAACGCGGATGATAAAACGGAAAATCAGTTTTTAGATGCTGTAATACCGCACAACTTTATGGCTCAGATTCTACACGATTTTCGCATCGCAGAATCCGATAATTGTACCTATTTATTTCATTTTATAGTTATGTACACCATAAAGAGTCGCGATAGCACTGGATTATGGTATCTTAGAATGTTTATCTTCCCATAGTCAGTAATTCCGAGTGATATTAAATATTTCTTACAATTATTTTACCCGCAGCTTAGGTGTTATATTATTTTTAGTCAGTGCGATGCTTTTGTCGGTAGAAAGCTGCTACACGTTTTAAGGTTGTAATGCGACTTGATCACTTTAATGGACGATGATATCAGAGAAATATTGCAGATTTAATGGTGAAGTAGACAATAATTCAATTGTAAAAAATCTTCTTTACTAGTTTTTAACCCAATCATTGAAATAAATTTATACAATTGTCAAGATTTTAATTTTTTATTTTACTAAACAATTTACTTTTAGCAAATACCACTATTTATTCAAACTTTTGTGACATGTGTTTTGTTGCATTCCGCATCATTTTCAAACGGCATTTTATCACCATTAAACGGTGTTTGAAAATGATGCGAAACTTTTGTCGTAATAGATTTTTCAGAATACTGGTATACCGCGTAAACTTTAAATTAAATATCAATAAATATACCACAAAGTGACTTCCGAGACAATTCATAAAAATTGTTTTATATTGAAATCTCAAACAAACATGAAGAAGAATATGGAAGTTAAAGCTATTACCGGCTCACGGTCATTGGCTGAGTTAAGTGATCGCTTTATCACTGTATAACATTCGCCATTCTACCCATGGTTCACAACCACATGATTCAATGTTATATTTTTGCTTCGATCGCTTATTTTATGTTTCGAATGGCGTATATAGAGAAATTGGAGATATCTACTATTTATTAGAAAAATCAAGGCAATTCCCTTATTGTACCTGTAGATCCTTTCATATTCGGTTGATTTTCCTTTTTTCTGTATCAAAACAGCTTACTTTAGCTTAGTGTATTGTGGAGGTCCACGCTAAAGGACCCCAATTTAAAATCTTTTGTTGGGGCGTTTTGCACGCAGCGCCGGCCGGCGGATTGTAGCTATTTAATAAGCGAACAAAGAAAATAAAATCAGATTGTCTCTTTTCGGTACACGGATGCTGATGGCGCAAATATACCCCCGTACCACCCTTATGCCAGCCACCCTTGCGCTTGCCCCGAATATCCATTCACCCAGAGGCGAGGCCCAGTTCCGAAATATGGTAAAATCACGTTTAACACGTTACTTGTTATTTTTCATCAACATTCTTCCCTTAACGATATTAATTTGCCTAATTCGAAAGGTTTTCATTAAGATTTCAAAACTAGCTTATTTACGAAAAAAATTTAATTTTATCAATTAATTATTATACTAGATATAATACGAGTATAAACATATTTTAATACTTGCTTTCCACCATAGGTTGGCTATGTGTGGCTCAGAAGCCACAGTCTCTTTGACCTCTTTGAAATATCCGCGAAAAGGCGCTTCGGCTCTACGTATTCATGCGAATAATCTTTTTCAAGCATGAAGCTTATAAAAAGCACACTGAAAAGTCGAGAAGTCGTCTTATTGATGAGAACCTGGTACCGTGCTAAAAATAACGACGTAATAACCTGACTTATGAAACATTGAAAGGAGATGCAAGGATATTATTTGCAATAAGTAGGTAATGTTCTTCTGTTACCTTACTTGGATTTTTATAAATTTATATAATTCATATTAGTTATGAAATCTCGTTTCATACGTAGAAAAAAATATGAAAAATAATAACCCTTCAATGAATAAGATCCACATTTCCCGATAGACTGTTTAACTGAAAAATCATTTACCTGAGAGGCTGATGGTAAATTGGTTCATCTTTCAGGAAAAACTATTGATGTCTTTTGCCTCTCCTCAACAGTCGTATTATAATGTGAATTTATAAGAAATGAAAATAAAATACTAACTAACGTTTTTACTTTTTAATATTTTAATATAACGTTCACTAAAAAGTATTTAAAAACCAAAATTGGAGGCTTAGAGCGGAGAGGGGACCACCAAAACGATGGGTGGTCGACATCTAAAGAGTTCCAGAATCGAGGTGGCCATAGTCACGAAGCAGGCCAACATCCAGGAAGTTCTAGAAAAAAGAAAAAAAGAAGATAAAGCAAAATTGTTACTCATGGTAAATGAAGTGTTCAGCTGTTAACAGTGCAAAAGAAAAACGAACTTTGCTTTAAATCTAGATAAAACGTTGGTAAATAACATTTTTTTAGTTATTTGTGAAATAAATAAGAATTCTAGGTGGAACGTGTAATTCTTTGAGAGACGATATCTCGTTTATTGCATCATTGTATCCGTTTGAGAAATGTTTTAATTATCAACATTCAGTAGGAGTTCACCAAATTTTATCCAGGAATTTTTTTTTTGGTTACAATAAAAGGATTCCTTACATTCCACACTTAAGCCTATTTTTGATCTTTTTTATCAATGAATAAGCACGTTTAAGTATATTTATTTTTTTACCGAAAATATTAAGACGAAAAATAGCACCACCAACAAAACAATTAAACTTACTCATTAATTAAAATACTCTATCACTAATAACACATAAAAAAGGTGAAAAAAATATTTAAATGTGCTGATTTTTCTATCGTCTGTTAGCCACTCATAATTTTTCATAAAAATAGTATGTTTATATAAGTTTTCATACAATTATGTATATAAATATCGAAAACGGAAAGCGCTTACGCACTAATATCGAGGAAAACACTGACGGTAAAAATGTTTACTAAGTAAATATTTCCCTTGTGTAATCACGCTCTGCGTATTGTCGTTCACATTTTAAGCTTATGTTCCACTTTACGTTGATTACTTGAACACTTTTTGTAACCACGAAATATCAGTTTGACTCGTATGAGTATGTGGTACATAAGCACAGAACTAATACCATATACTGTAGATCAAACATAAAACTGAAACATGATCATTAGAATACAAAATTCTACAAAATCAGATACGATTTTTTTACGCGATAAATTAAACTGAAACTAAATTCACCATTGGAGGTAGGCAGAGAGAATAGAACACCACCAATCCGTCTTCGCAAACAATATTCGTCTCCACATTCACGCATCTTCTCATATATTCCGACCCCTTACCTGGTCACTTTCTAATATTTTAAACACTTAATCATGCCAACTTTTCGTTTGCATTTTTTTAAATTTATTTATAACTATCCCCGCCTCATACATTTGTTGTATTGTTCTTTCTTCACTCATTCGATTCACATGCCCAAACCATCTCTACACACCTTTCTTAATTTATTTGACATTGCTTATCTCAGCTATGCATTCATTCCTTACATATCGAACGTATATTCAATTTGATTTTTTATACTTCAAAATTATTGTTTTAAGATCAATTTACTTATTTGAAATGTTTATTTAAAGATGTGTTAGCCAGCCAAATGCCAGTTCGTCAGCCCCATGTTGAAATTTACTATCTTCTTTCATAAAAAATGAAAGAACAATACATGTTTCTCATCATGTTGAGACACATTTAAATTGACATCTCATCCGTGGGGTGAATAATCCAATGTACGTTATAATAAATAATAATAATATTTTTTATTGAATGTTTTTCGCAAATACTTTATGGCACATTTCATAAACTTTATAAAATAAAACTACCTTATTTTCAACCACTTTATAATGGTTCTTTTCTCTAACCGATTTCAACAAGATTTTTGTCATCAAGGTTAATTTTGTCAAAATATTTATGGTAAATTGCTTATATTAATGCCAAAGGTGATAACAAAGATACAGTTTTAAGCGTTACTTTTGAATGGAGTTAAAAAAAATTAAATTGGTTCATCATTATTCCTGTTAATACCGGATAATCCGTCCATCGTTTCGCCGATAATGAAATAACCGAGTGTTGCAAATGGCCCCCTGTCGCATCCTGTCCCACATTTCTTCACTATAAAGGCTCCCACCCCTCAGGAATTTTCTTTTAATAAACCCTCACCTCTCCTCGCCCACACCAACCCTCTTCCCTCGCTACTTTGCTTTGATGCTCGTGCATTCTCCGCTCTAAATCGATTGCTATTGTTGTTTTGAAATAACTTTTAAAAGTATTTCAATTTATATTCCAAGTTTCTGATCGACTCGCAATAAGGGTGTGTATATTTTCGGCGCTTTTGTAAAATGCTTAAACGGAGTTATTTAGTGGTGCCTTTCTTATTCACTTTGAAGTTTATTGTACAAATAATAATCCTGATTTTCTACAATGGCAGTATCAAATTATTTACAACTCTTTTGAGGCTTTTTTCTACCCTGGCTTACCTGTATTTTCATTGAACGCATTTTTAACGTATTTAGCTTTTTAATAAAGATCAAAGGGGATGTCGAAAGTAAAGGTCAGAGGTGGCTACACTAGCTATCGCGAGCCACTTTTAATTTCACAAAATCAAAGTATTTTGTTCGTAGATTATTTTATTTAAGTTTTATACTGACCTTTCTTGGTGGAACTGCATTTCATGTCGGTAATAACGAAACCCGGTTAAATAAAATGAATTGGAAAATGTATTAATTGTACATTAAGAAAACATATCAACTCATATACATTCACTAATGAATAACCTAAACCGCTTCAATCGACTCAAAATACTTCATTGATAGTCCTTTTGGCAATATAACTACACGTCTTCAACCGTGGATTACTCAACCTAACAACCTGGTATCAGAATATTTAAATTTTATAATAAATCTTGGAACTATCATCTCATCGCCCTTGGCCATCGTAGGTATTGTTTGTAGTGTGTAACAAAGGAATAAGCTCTAACAATGAGAGGGAATAAAGCGTCCCGTTTTGTATGGCACTGACTTAATTATTGTCCTGGATTAGTGTACAGCCATTAAGCCCGCTGCGGGCTGACTCAGCCAATAGGAAGTGCTTAAGACCGAGGATCAGTCGACTGCGACTGGCTTCCAACTAAATTGTTCTAAGCCCTAGAACTCCCGGATTTCTATTGCCGGTGCACTTGTCCCCTGCTCTTTTCTTACATTACTTCGTTTCTAATGCAGACCTTTTGCGAAGGATCAGAAAAAATATACTAATATTTGATAATCCAGTAAAACTTATCGCCACTATTTGATGTGATTGAATGTGATAAAAATAATAACGATAGCTATTATGTTTAATCTGCTTTTGTATACTATATATGAGAAATCTTAAATGTTTATATGTATGTATATTCATTATAAATTTTAAGAAAGAAGTAAAATATAAGTAAAAGAACAATAAAACCATAAAAAATTACCATTACAAAAATATCATTATCTAAGCTAAGTTAAATTTTGTTGTGTCCTTGGGACGTTGAAGGATGAAGAGAGGGTAGGAGCTGTTTCTTATCTGTATTTATTTATTATTTTCATTACTATATTCCTGTACTTATGTTTATCCTAAAAATGTTTCAAATAAATGTCACACAGATCCCCAAACTTTGTAAAAAACACAGTATAAATTTTGTCTTATATTTCAATTTATTTATTTAATAAAAACATATAACCTTTTGTTTTAATTTTAAAAAATAGTCTGGATGATATCAAATGAATGAAATATAGCTTCCAGCTTATCTTATGTAAATGTAGTGTTTTAAGTTCTTTATTGTGTAGTCAAAATTCAATGCATTTAAACAAACTAGTAAAATGCATTTTGTCAGGTGGGAAAATATATAATTACCTTTGTTTATATACAAACTTTATTACTTCCTCGATGATATGATAAATTCACACATTCATAAATAAACTGCCCCTAATATCTAAGGTGCTTTGTTTATATCCCTCAGGACGATTTCAGTCCATTTAATGACCATTTAGACCCTCCAAGAAGGTATTGTAGTATCGTAAGTTAGTTTGCATTTATACAGAGACCATTAAACGGTGTTTTCAGGACATTAGTCATGTCCCGACTTCCTCGGGGAGACGAATAAACCATGAGCCAAGTTTTGTTTTGCATTAAATCTCCCAAGTCAGCTGACCACGCACTTTGTAAGGGCCTGCAGAGATACCAGCCATACATCCGGAAGGAAGAGGAATCGCAGTCCCAAAGGCTGCTTATAATTTATTGCGAATTTGTAATACAACAATTGAATTATTGTACTAAAATTTAAACTCTATGATCGTAGTATTATATATTATTTTTGACATCTCATCAAAGATGAAGAGAAATGTGCAAGTCTGGGCATTTACGGGGCTAACGCCCGTCATAGGCTGGTTTAAGTTATCACTTTACACACGCGTAACATTCACCTATTCTACCCATTATTGACAACCACACTACTCAAATTCTTGGAAGTTCTATATATACGAAACATTGTTCTTGAATCACAAGAATTTCACTAGAGGCATCTATTGGTGAGATGAAAATCGTAGTATTACACTGTAAAAAATCACTGTTCTAATAGTAGAAAAAAACTGTAACATTCACTACCTACTAATGATCATAATTATCATTATTGAAATTTTTCGTACATATCTCAATAGAAACGTAGATATTATGTGTTAGTACCATATTGCATCTGAATAGGCGTGTATATTTTTATACCTGTGACACGTAATTTTACTCGGATCAGATAAATTCATGCATTTTTTATCAGCTTATTTGACCGCAATGGTAGCACCATCTGTCGAACGTAACAGCAAAACACTGAATAATGAGTATTGCTCATGGCGGCCAGCGTGATTCTTGATAGCTGCTGACAAACATTTTGTTTTTTTAATGTTTTAGATTGCATCGTTGGTTCATAGATTATTTTATATTATTATTGTTTTACAAGCATTGTAAAATTAGAAACCCACATATTGCATGTATATTGGTTTTTTTATTATATTTTTACCAAACTGAGCTACAACAACGCGTAGTCGGGTACAGCTAGTTAAAAATAAGGAATTTTTCACATAAGCGAATACTTTTTACTCGTGTTTTTTACGACGTTTCGTTGTTTCAGTGTACCTATTACGGAATTACCAACGTCCCCTATGCAAATGTTTCCAGCAAAACTAAAACGATATTCTTTATATCGTGTCGCTCGTATTAAAAAGTTAATAAAACCAGAGTCGTTTTCACTTGACGCTACTAAAGCTCCATTCCCTGACGAGATTTGTCAGCCACTCACTCAAAGTCGGTTTAAATCAGCATCCGTTACGGAGATAACCGAACCCTCCCGAATTAAACACACACATGGTCGAACTACAGAACCTTTGCAAGTTTTATCTTGTGTTCCCGACCGTATTTTAGACAGATTTGTATAATAATTGTTTCTATTACAAAAGATTTTGTGACGTCAATTTAAAATCAGCTCTGTAAATATCAGTAATGTCTTATTTTATCTGATCATTCTGTTATTAAATTAATGTTACATGCACATTTTTATTTGTGTTTTTTATTTTACTTTAGAGACTTAAAACAAAACATTTTGAACACAAAGCACGAATTAATTTAAAGATCACAGTCAAATATTTTATAATTTTAGTGTATCCAATTACTTGTTCATAAAAATGAGATAACATACAAATGTATTTTTTTTAATTGAAGGTATTCGATAATATGCATATTAAAATGTTTAATGTAATATGAACTAAAATTATAATTTTTATGAGACAAATTAGCTTATAGTTTTAGAATCTATCAAAAAAATAATTTAAGGGTAGGATTCCTTTAGTAACAAAATCTATATTTTGACTGTTTTCTCGGTGGTTACGGATTTATTAATTTACTTTAAAATTAAATAAATAAAAATCATTTGAAAAAAAAATTAACTGATATCAGTTTTCAATTGCACACAGTAAAATTTTCTCTAACACAAACAAAATTTTTTACTAAAATTTTATTTTCAGTACTTAGTCCTTTTTCATTGCGATATTATAAATTTACAAATAAAAAATTACCGCTTTAAAGAAAATTAAATTAAATTCAATTAAAATATTCTCGGATCGTCGAAATAACGCGATATGTGGATTTTGTAATTGAATTTTTTTCCTGTCGGCGGGTGCATTGGCTCGGTCACAGCGAAATTAAGCTTCTTTCTCTCGTGTGAATGCTGGTTTAGTGGAACAGTTGACAAGTTGGGTGACAGTGATGAGAAAGGGTTTACACTATATCCTCTTTCACTATTCCTCGATAAAACACTCGCTTCAACCACTGCCCTATTTAACAAACTCGAAATCTATTGTAAGGCATCGCCTTGTAAAATTTATATTTCACTCGGTCTGCTTTTAAGTCTTAAAAAAATATATAATCCATGGTCACGCGTAACTGATTTTTGGATTATTAATTTTCTTAAAAATATTTTATCACAGTTCTAAAATATTGTCAGTATTTTTTATTAGTAAAAAAAATATACACTGGAAATTTAACCTATAATAATTTCGACTGCTCGTAGATCTTATTTTAAGTTTTATTTTTTTCCATCCACGGGATAGCTTGACTAAGCAGTGGTTTCAATATTTGGGGTCAGCCATATTTTGTTTTCATGAACAGAATTATTTAAGATGACATATAAAAAAATAACAAAATAAAAATACGAATTCCGTAAACTATGTATGTGTAATATAATATATACGGAATCAATTATATTATTAATATGACACAACTAATAACGTATTTGGATTATTTTTGACATTTCAACATAGACGAAGAAAAATATGGAAGTATGGGCATTTACGGAGCTTACGACCGTCATAGGCTGGATTAAGATTAATCTAAAAAATGACTCCTAATTTGAGATAGTCCAAATTTATGAACAAGTATTTCGACATACTTAAAATGTTGTAAATAATTTATTTGCACTATTTTGATGTTATTATTACAATAATATCAATTGTAATGCATGGAAGTGAAACATGGAGTTGGCAAAAGAAGGATGAAAGTAGACTGGATGCAGTCGAAATGCGATCTCTTAGAAGAATGTGCGACAAAACGATGTATGATAGATGTACGAATAGTGAAATAAGGAAGGAATGCAAAGCTGAGATAAGCATTATCGATAAAATTAAGAAAGGTGTGTTGAGATGGTTTGGACATGTAGAACGAATGAGTGAGGAAAGAACGGTAAAACAAATTTAAGAGGCGAATGTTAGCGGGAAAAGAAGCAGAGGAAGACCGAGAAAAACATGGCACGATCAGGTATGGCAAATACTTGAAATTGGTCAGGTTAGGAGTCGTAACAATCGGCGGGTATGTATGAGGAGATGCATGAACGTGGAAGAGGCGAAGAATGTTTGCAAGGATAGAGTGGTGTGGCGCTCTATTCTCTCTGCCTACCCCTGCGGGGAAGCGGCGTGATGGTTAGTTAGTTAGTTAATATCAATTGTCCTAATACTAAGCGTTGAAAATGTCTTTTGATTTCCTTAAAATGACTTAGTGTAACATGGCGCAGAAGTACAAGTATATAGATACTGTAATAAAGGTACGAAATAGAGTAGCAACAGATGTCTGGAAGTGCCTATCTTCCAAGATTCTACGAATAAGGCTATAAGGACTGCGATGGGATGCTGAAGATAAACGTAAATTTTGCTTTTTAATCAAGGAATTCGGAAAATCCTTAAATACAAACTCCTTTGTTTGATGAAGCTTATAGATTCGTCGGTTAATTTCAAGCAATTATCGGGGTAATTAATACCCTTTGTATATTTTTCTTTTTTACATGATTTAAATCATTTAGATACTTATTTCACTCGTTTTTTTTTCAAGTAAAATGTTTTTATCATATTTTCGCCGTTTCGCTTTGTTGGAAAATTTTACTTATATACAAGAAAATTGTGAGTTATAATTTACTGGGAAAACATATAAATTTTGGTCTACAATTTTTTTCTTCTTCTTAGTGGAGGCCTTATGGCCTGTTTTTGAGAAAGCCTGTTTTTAAGTAAATATTCATACCAAAGTCGAAATCAAATATTTACGTCTCTTATTTTTATATTTATTAATTTGATTTTATTCTGTTTTAAAAAATGTATATCATATTTACTGCGTATATAAAATATTTGGAATTATAAATAAAATGAATTTTTTGTGTCAATGTCCTAGAATTTCAATATATGCAAGTATTTTCATTTCTTCACATCGCTTTCATTTTTTTTTGTAAGTTTTGGTTTACAAAGATCTGAACTTAATAAAATATTCCAGTTCAGTGTTGCCACATCGTTCACGTATTCTGCACCTAAGAGCATTAGTTAGAAACCTCCGTATCTACACTCGCCTGGCAGCACCGGTGGCATTCTAATGTTTTCAATTATTTTCGTTGTTTTGTCTGTTAGGAGCTTTGAAGTTAGTCCGCCAAAACTTTTCATTTGAAAGTTTCACGGGTTGAATTCTTTAACACTTGCAGCTTAACCCCTTCATACCTAGACTACAGTTTCTCGGGTTTAGATTAGATTTAAGGTAAAACTACCAAAAAACAACTTTATACATTAGATTAAAAAAAACAAGCTTTAACACTTTGCAATCTTATTGAATAATAAAAACAGGTAAATAAAATTATTTTTACAACTATCCATTATTCTTAAAATGGTAGCTTTGTCCTTTGCTATATTTAGTTTTTTGAACTATCAACAGGTTTCTTATCGTTTCTAACATCGTACGACAGACATTAAGTAAAAACCTATTTTTTTTGCTTACAAAATATTTTTCTAATTCTTATCCGTACCCAATAGTGCATAGAGCAATGCATCATAAAGAAACATTGTGATTTCGATCATTAAATATTAAATGAAATAACAGCCTGCGCTTCAGGTACCAGTCTAGGATAAAATTAAATCAATATTAAGAGTGAAAAATCACTAATATTCATTTTGACCCTTGTGGGAATCGAATCCGGAACCTCTAGCATGATGCGCTCACAACTTCTCTATAAAGGTAGAATAAAAATAAAGCAAAAAGAAAACTTTATTATAAAGTATTTAATGTTTTCAAAAAAAGTGTTGTCAAAAGAAACAATAAATTCATATTATTTTTTGACATCTCATCAAAGATGAAGAATAATATGGAAGTCTGGGCATTTACGGGGCTTACGACCGTCATAGGCTGGTTTAAGTGATCACTTTACACACGTGTAACATTCACCAATTCTACCCATTATTGACAACCACACTACTCAAATTCTTGGAAGTTCTATATATATGAACCAATTTAGAAACCTTGTTCATGAATCACTAGAACTTCACTAGAGACATCTATTGGTGAGATGTAAAGAAGCTTTTTATTAAGCAGAAACTCTTATATTAGTATGTGAGATCCGAATCCCGGATTATAATCACACACATGAGAAACGCCAGAAAATACCATTTTCATTTTTATTATTAAGCAATTAACAATTCAATAATTAATAATTCAATTTTTATTATTAACTATAATTCACCATTTTAGCCATGATTGACTACCACATCACTCAAATTTTGGATTTTATGCAAAAACCTTCATGAAATGGATGTAAGATTCATATTGAATTATTTCTCATACTAGGAAATGTCTGAAAATATAATTTTCAATTTTTATTCAAATTATATTTGACCTATTTTTTTCACAATATTTTGAGTGTCTTTTTTTAGTGAACAAATCTAGAAATTGGACGCACTCAAAATATTTTCATACTTTAATTTTTAAACTGTGTTTTCAAAACTCATTTTCTGGTATCCATGGCCTCGATTCACTTTAATACATGGAGAAAATCAAGTGTTTGGTTTATTTTCGGTGGGTTTCAGGATATAGGGATGAGGCCTAAAAACCTTACGGCTATTAGAAAACGACAACCCCACTTTATATTCCCCGTGGGCTGGGACAAAATAAGCCACAAAGTAACTGTTAATTTGAATTAATACTCGGTCTTAGGGGTTTAAACGTTCAATCCCGAGCTATAACGTTCAAAACATCACAAACGATGTTTTTTTTTGGGATTTTTGAATTTTATTTGTATTTTTAAAGGTTTACTCTCAAATATGCAATTTAGTATAAAGCTACACGTTTTGATCGCGCACATTTTTTTAGAATATTGAAAAAATGTTTTCATATTTTTTTAAACTTCTTTACCTTTCAAAAACATATATTTCATTCGAAGAAAAACCTATTTTTTCCATACAATTGCGGTGTTTTAAGCAAAGTTCAATTTCATTAAATGTTATCGATTATCCTGCCTCAAATTACCTGTAGCCGGCCACGCGTTTTCTTAGCTCGGTCTGGTTAAATAGAAAAGAATGAAGAAAAAATGTTTAAGTTCACTGTGCTTGAGGATATGAACCAACAATGCAATCGAAAACATTAAAAATGCAAAGCGACATGTAGCTATTACGAAGCACTCTGTTCATCATGAGCATTGCTTAGTATTGCGTGTGTTGCGTTCAACAAACGGCGCTGCCATTGCGATAAAAAAGTTTTGTTTAACATGTTTTTACTGTCATGGGTGTATTAAAAATACGCGCGTATTCAAATGCAACGTTCTGTCAAAGAAATTAAAGCAATTTACATCTTATTTATTTTATCTACATAAATTAAAGTGATGTGTGTTTTCGAGAAAAATCTGCTTAGTTTGCTTTTCTTGAGATGTAATTTGGTACAAGTGAATTACAATAAATTGTTTTATTTCCTGGTAATTTTGGGAAAACCCGATAATAAGGATTTTGAGACACTCTTTTATATCCGACAATATACATAAAACAGTTTTTCGTTTGAGTCATTGTAATAAAAACTAGATAAAATAATGAATGAATTAATGTTTTTACGTTTATGATGATATTAACAATTTTTGTAGGCTGTTAAACGGACGCTTAGTTATATTAATAATAAAAAACTTAATCTGTGACATTATTTTTACTATCCCATAAATAAATCTATATGTCACCTGTATAATGTATCAATAAAATAAATTTAAAAAATAATAGGCTCTTATTCTGACAACTTAAATGATGTTGCAAAATATATTAAAAAATAAAACAAATAATACAAATTATGCTAGCGATATGTTTTATAAATATAAATTTATAAAAAACAAATTAATGAAAACATATATTTTATAAAGATTTACAGTGAAATATGTACAAGGAAATTATTTTCTGAATAATATTTTTTTACGAAATCATTTATTCATTTCCAGTCTAAAAAAAGTGTCTCTTCATACATACCCGACGAGATCACTTTCAAGTACTTATGTGGATACTTGAAAGTGAACTTTGCCAAGTTTTCCTCACTCTTCTTCTGCTTCTATTTACAACTACGTTAGCCTCACGAATCTGTTTTACCGTTCTTTCCTGACTCCTTTGTTTCTCGTTTCCAAACAATCTCAACGCATATTTTTCAATTTTATCGATAATTCTTATCTCAGTCGTGCATTATTTCCTTATATTACCATTAGAACATCGATCATACATCGTTTTTCTCGAATTCGTCTGAGAGATCTTATTTTAACTGCATTCAGTCTACTTTTTCCTACATACATTAGGGATGGTACCAATAATACTTGATCTGTACAATACAATACAATACGTGAACTGCCAGTTAAGCTGTAGCTGTAAGTTTTTTTTAAATTTAAATAATAATTATTTTTAGTAAAAAGTTAAACAAATAAAATGATATCATCTCTAGCGAGAAATCGGTATATTTTGAAATATGTAGGTATCCGTAAATATAGTGCCAGGGGAGGCATAAATGTGAAATGTTATTGTACGTCGAATGACCAACAAAGGACATAGATAGGTACCTACCCGGCCATTCAACTCGATCCCTCAGTACTCGACGTAATAAATAACTCAAAACCAGATTGCCTATGTCAATCTCCCGACACCCACACAAGTTACTATAATGCCCACAGATTAGAGGGAAACATCTGAGCAATTGTTACCGTGTAAAATGTCAAATAGATGTGTTTTTAACGATACGAATCATTATAATGGCCTTGCCATAGTACTGCCAAGGCTTCACCCCGCGGGTGGCGATGCTCTGATTGATTTAAGGCCGATAAATCCACAATCACACGCGTTAACGATCAAATTACTGTTTAACAAGATACTCAATTTAGTAAACAATTGCTCCTCTCGATTCTACTTGTTTTTCTTTGTCTCGCGTTTGTTTATTTAATACGTGTAGATAAATTAAATATCTCATATATTATTCTCTGTTTTGTAATCGTTTGTTCTGTCTGGAGAGAAATAAAGTGCGGGCAATGCCTAACATTTTGACCCCGGTGATAAAATAGCATAAATTTACACAAACAATACGAAGATGCTCTTTTTTCCGTGAAATTCTACCGAATGGTTATTTATTTCACACGGAATCCGATACTTTTATATTACATA
Source organism: Brachycentrus maculatus (assembly GCF_059751285.1). Lineage (NCBI taxonomy): Eukaryota > Metazoa > Arthropoda > Insecta > Trichoptera > Brachycentridae > Brachycentrus > Brachycentrus maculatus. The sequence goes on along the minus strand of NW_028280828.1, from coordinate 275,661 downwards.
TTAGGATAATAATTATGATGACGTTTATGATAGATATTCTCCGCGTTAAACATCTCCCATTAACTCATGGGGTGAGATCATCAAACAGCCATGCAAACATACGTGATGATGATAGATTCACTTCACTTGACACTTGTGCTTGTAATCTGCCAAAAACCTTCTCACGTGACCGTAATATGTACACTATGCTACCGACATAATTGTGTATTATAGTCAGTACAATATCCTTCAGCTGACCTTCATTTGATTAAAATCATAATTAAAATACCTCAAATAGAAATATTTTACGTTTCTTCATATCGCTAACCATCTTTCTTTTTTTTCTTCCTGGCTCCATCCCAACTTATCCTTCTTAGGTTCTTTTGTCATGTCTTTTTATCATTAACAATAATAAATAATATATTATTTAATTTTACACCGTACGTTTAGCACCTTGAATTCATTCCGATCGTTATTCTAATGTTTTAAGAATAATATGGAAGTCTGGGCATTTACGGGGCTAACGACCGTCATAGACTAGTTTAAGTGATCACTTTACACACGTGTAACATTCAGCAATCTACCCATTATTGAGAACCGCCCTACTCAAATTATTGGAAGTTCTATATTCTATATTCTATATGAACTAATTCCAAAACGTTGTTCTTGAATCAATAGAACTTCACTAGAGACATCTATTGGTGAGATGAATAATCCAGATTTTGTGAACAAGTATTTGGACACACTCAAAATGTTGTTATTCTAATACATATTTAATTATAATGAATTCTCGTAATATTTACGTTTTGTGCTAATATTTCTTGTTGGAATTATATTTTATATAATATCATTTTGTAATATTTGATTAATGATCGGATTTCTTCAGACCAGTCTATTGATCAGTCAGTAATTGTGAAACTCGGTCACTGGTCGAATAAAATCAAAATGGAACAGTTATAAAGTTGTTATTCTATGATTTATTGTCCTTCACAACTCACAGCTGATTAACATTATTTTATATAGATAGACAAAACACATTGAACTGGTGAAAAACCTAAAATAAATTGTAAAAAAATATATCCTTATCAAAAATGCATATTCTGATAAAAATATTTCATTTATATTTGCTTTGGGCAAAGTCAACCAACCTGAGTCAGTAAAAATAAAATATTACCTGTTTTAAGGGAACATTTTAACCTCGGGTTAATTAAGCAGGATACACGTGTGTTTCGGGTGCACAGGTGGTGTAGTTCTGAGAACAACCACGTGCAAGGGTGCAATTAATTAAGCAGTTGGGGGTGGATCTTACCCTCCCACAACACGTCAAATCTCCTTCAAAGATTCAATTTAGAGTCTGATGCTCTGGGCGCTTGTCTTCGCCCGAACCCCTATACAAGATTATCTTATACTCGTATCAGTCCTTCCGTATATGTTTTAGTTTCCGCAATACATAACTATCGTTTGTGCTTAAGGGATTATTATTAATGGATTAAGGATAATTGATTTCATGGAATAATAATAATAATAATTCAAATTGTCAGATTCCAACGCTGTCTCTAATGCATTAACGTGCCTATATACACATTAACATTCTGGATCGTCATGTTTGTATTCGTACATAATATATTATTGTTACAATAATATACATAGGTTAAATACATATACCGTCAACTATGTACTACCATATATTAAGCAGACATATCTGGAGTAAAACTGTTTTTAAACTGAAGAAAATATTTTGCTTTGAGTATTTCCTCTTAATTAGTAGTGCTCTTTAATTCCTTAATTTATTATTTTTTCCTTAATTGATCATTTTGTATATTGTGGTGAAAAAAAATCATGCTATGTCGTTTTGGAATGCTAAAATCACCGTTAATAGTAAAGCGCTTTTGAGGTGATTTTTCACAAAAACAGTCCTAAATAGATTGTTCAATAAATATATAAAAAATAAATGTTTAATCTTTTTTATATGTTTTATTTGTACATTTTACTGACTATCGATAGAATAAAAATCATGTTTTTGCACGATCTTGTTTCCTTTTACACGTAATAATAACATATGGGCGAGTACCGAAATGTTCGTAAGAGTCTTTAAAGTAAATACGTTTATATAATGGTAAAATATTTCAAATTGGATTCTCGAAATTGTTGGAACCGTTTGAGAGTGAGGCAAAAACTACAGTACTAAATTTAACGTAATTATAATGGGTGTAATAATGAAAATATACGGGCCCAGTGGAGAGATACTGAATGTTCACTCGAATAATTCTCTCCAATGTCTCATTTTTTCCCCAACAAGTAGCCTATTAAGGTTTTCCCAAGTTGAAGTTAATGTAATAATCCTGTTATATGCAAATTACGCCCTAAACGGCAGAGTTCACAAGCACCCCATCTCCTTTTTCTTTATTTTCGACTTGGTGGCCTTTGTGCCGATTTCATAGATCGGAATACCCTCCCCGAATTAACTTCGCAATTTGTTTCCCTTTCTTTAATTTTGTTTTTGCCAGCGCAGCTTATGTACGTAATATGTTTGACGATAAGTAACGCAACACGGTTGCATAATAATTACACCGTTTTTATGTGTCTCATGCGGGGTATTCTGATATCGTTAGACAGTACACTGCACATATGAGCAGCGCTTGTTATCTTTGTACCATACTGTTTTAAATATCAAGGTCTTATTATAATATTATATACAATAATTTCTTTATATTTAGTATTATAATTTTTTAATTAAACAGAGTTCTACTAAAAAACATTAGGAGATTTTTTTAAAAATAACTTATAGTAGCGTTAGTATAGCGTTTTATAGTATTAAAATGTATGTTTAAAATTCTGAGGAAAATAATCATATTTATTCAAATGATATTTTTATTTATTTAAGTATGATGTTAATTTAAATCCCTTCGATTAAGAAGAGTTCTTTAGGGTGAAATGGTTGTATGGAGCGAATCGATAATGAGAGAATGGCTTAGAAAGAGTACTCGTATGTGGCAAATGTGAGCGGAAGAACAGAACGAGGACGACTGAAAAAACTTGACACGATCGGATCAATCTGAAACTAAAAGGAGGTGTCACAAACTGCAGTGGTGTCAAAAGTCTGCGTAATCGGAGGGCTTGTATGACTAGACATATAGATGTGAATAAAGCGAGGAGTGTATTTCAGGGCATAATAATATATACCCCTACGGAGAAAAGGCGTGATGGTAGTAGTAGTATGTAGAAGTAGTAGTAATTTTAAGTAATATTGAAGATAAGTAAACAAGTTTTCTCGCTTTGGGTTAGAAATTTTGCACATAATTTTATGGCCGTTTCGGGAAATGAGCGGCAGATTTTCGAAATACGCCTGACGCCGCTTCATTTTACAATTTTTCCGCCCTTATCGGAATATCATCCTCGGAGGAGGCATCTCGGCCGGCGGGTTGCCTTCACTCACGTACCGAGTTTACACGGCCCGGCCGCTCTTTAGACTTAAAACATCGTAGCGAAATAACGGTCGTATCGCCCCTAATCGCATTACACCCCGTGTTGGAATAGAGCCTTAAGGGGTGGCGAAACACCCTACTCCCGGTGGCAAGGGTTGACTAACGCGGCTAGTCTATACTTAGTACCTGGTTTATTATTTATTACTCTCTGCTTGACTGAAATATTTAATTCACAATATTTTGAGTATGTCCAAATACCGATTCACAAAATTTAGATTATCTCCAATTACAGGAGTTATTTTCATATTGTTTTCATGACATTTCATCAGAAGAAGCTTTTAATTGAGTTTCTGCTCAATAAAAAGCTTATTTTCATCTCACCAATAGATATCTCTAGTGAAGTTCTAGTGATTCAAGAACAATGTTTCAAAATTGGTACATATATATAGAACTTGCGAGAATTTGAGTAGTGTGGTTGTCAATAATGGGTAGAATTGGTGAATGTTACACGTGTGTAAAGTGATCACTTAAACCAGCCTATGACGGTCGTCAGCCCTGTAAATGCCCAGACTTCCTCCATATTCTTCTTCATCTTTGATGAAATGTCAAAAAATTATATGAAAAATTAAATGTTTCGTAGTGTTATTTTTATTTAAGCATATTATTATATTGTCGATGTTTTAATTCTTCTTACCCTTATCTACATCTCATGGTGCAAAGGGCACTGTATGGTATTGACGCAGTGTTATCTTGATCGTTACAGCGTCTGTCACATTTTAAATGTTGTAAGAGATGAAACTTACGAAATAAGATGACAATTTTTTTTATTTCTTTTGGATCGGGATAAAGTAAACTAATTGATAAGAGTGTAAAATTTTACAATTACTTCTTTCGACAATTAAAAATTGGTAACAAAACGAAAAAAATGTCTTTAAAATTAATTCAGAAAATATTTTAACGGTGATAAGAAATCATTCAAATATAAAAATATACACTTGTATAGTACCACTTTCTGGATTTATTAATAGAAACTATTTATATTTACAAAACTAATAATTCTAACTTTTATCAGCATCCAATGGTGCATAGGTTACTGCATCGTATTGACGCAGTATAATATTGATCACTACTTACATAATGACAGGGTGATCACTATTGCGCAAGGAACAAGCCCAGGGTAATATTAAATATATATTAGAGTGTAAAATCACTAATATTTATTCTCAGCCTACCCACATAGGAATTGAACCCCGGACCTCCAGTAGGTTAGCTAAACACGCTCACCATTTACGCTTACTTAAATATGTTATATCTACCAATCGAAAATGGATAAATATTCCTACCCAATCAATAAATGAAATTATAGAAGACAAAACGGTCAAAATGGCAAAAAAAATTGAATTTTAAATTAATGATTTACTTAGATAATACCACTATTTCTTAAAATCTACTATGACACATCATTTTCAACACCGTATGTGAAGCTAATTCTAAATTTTAGAGTTGGGTCCTTGGGACGTTGAAGGTTGAAGAGGGGTAGGAGATGTTACTTATTTATTTATTTAATTTTTCAATGACCAAATATAGAGTTGTGTGTTTAAATATATATTATTATCAATCATAATATTCCCTTAACTTACTTTTTGAATAGGTAATACACATAAGCGTTTCTTGAAATTTTATTGGGATGACTTGCCTTATTTTGCATACTCGATAAGATCGCTGTTCGCACACATAATTGTATTCAATTTTGCAGGAGGCCAATTATCTTGGTCGTTATAAATAATTCGAGTTGCATTTTGTACGTCGAAGATCTCTTATTAAAATCAATTAATGTTTTTTTTTTAAAGAAACGTTATAATCTAGTTATTGTTATACGTGATTATATTCCCACGGTTATTTTTAATATCCTTACATGTGGAATATGTTTGATGATTGTTTGGTAATTAAAAAGAAATAAAGAACATGTATATTATCAATGGAGACATTCTAGCAATTATTATATCTTTATATTTTTGCTGTATGTATATGAAGGATGAAAGTAGACTGAATGCAGTCGAAAAAAGTAGTGTTTTCTCAAACGACTGTGCGGCAAAGCGATGTGTGATAGATGTTCGAATGATTGATATAAGGAAAAAATGTAAGGTGGAGATAAGCATTACCCATCAAATTTAGAAATATATATTGAGATGGTTTGGACATGTGGATCGAATTAGTAAAGAAAAAATAGTAAAACTAACATATGAGGCGAATCTGGTCGGTAATAGACGCAGACCGAGTATAACTTGGCACCGTTAAGTATTTTTAATACTTGATAGTGGTCAAGTTCGGAATAATCGGCCGGTATGAATAAGAAGATCGACGAATGAGGCGAAGATTGATAGTAAAGACAGATAAGTGTGGCATTTTACTCTCTCTGCCTACCCCTGCGGGGAAGCAGCGTGATGGCTAATTAGCTACTTTTATATAAATTATATTTTAAGCTCACATTAATTTACAAGAAATAATAATAATAATAAAACCCTTATCCGCACCCCAATGGTGCATAGGGCACTGCGTCATATAAACGCAGTGTTATCTTGATCGTTTACACATGAAGGAAAGGTGATCAGCCCTCCGCTTCAGGTACCAGTCCAGGGTAATATTGAATAAATATTACAGTGGAAAAATCACAAATATTATTTTGACCCCCCTGGGAATCGAACCCGGGACCTCCAGAACGGTAGCCGAGCGTGCTGACCATTACACTACGGAGGCGGACATAAATAAACATCGACTATTTTTAATTCTTTTTAATCTTCGAAATTCCGGATTACTGCAAATTAAATACCAGCTTCCCCTTCCATGGCAATGAATATCTCTTGAATGTATTTTGAAACTTCAAAACAAATTTTCCATACTGTTGAATCTCTCGGCTTCACGTTATTGATATGAAAAACTTTCGGGTTAAGAGAATTAAATTACAAGCATTTTCAACTTAGGCATGCGGGTCGGCCAGGAGGCGACTCCCATTCTGTACCACTCTCGGTAGAGCCGGGCTTCCCCCATACATCGGGTCATTGGGTCTTCCCAACGACGCTTGGCTTTGAATTCAATCGGAAACTAGTAACAGCTAAATATCGTAACGATGAGTAAACTACTACTACCGACAATTGTATGTACCCAATGGTGCATAGGGCACTGCATCCAATTAACGAAATGCCAATTTAATCGTTTAATTTATGAAGGCAAGGAGATAAGTCTTGCAATTCAGGTACTTGCTTAGGGTAATATAAAATATTGCAGTAATTAAAAATCGACTTTATAGTTTTTTTCGTAAATATTTTATTTGACTAGTGACCGGGTTTCGTCGTTAGCGACATGACCAGACACCTATCTACAATAAAACCCGGTCACAGGTCAAATAAAATATACGTGGAAAAACTATATCGTTATTATTTTATTAAATAAAATGTAGTTCCAGTAAGAAATATCAGTAGGTACAACATATAATTTTGGAGTTGAAATACGCTTCATATTTATTTTGACCCCTTAGAAATCGAAACTGGTAGTTCCAACATGGTAGCCTTATGTGGTTACTTACTTCTAGTTACTTCTAAATATTTGAAAAACTTAAATAAATCATGCCAAGTATTCCTCCGTCTTCCTCTGCTCCCATGTCTAACTGTATTCGCATGTCAAATCTATTTTACTGTTTTATTCACCCATTCGTTTCAAGTGTCCATACTATCTTAACACACCTTTCTTAACCTTTCCGGGAGTATGGACGTAAATGAACGTCGGTGCGAATTTTCCTCATAGGAGTATCGACGTTAATGAACGTCGAAGTCTATCTGTCAGTTGGTATGATGTAATTTTTATAGTAATGACATCTGTGGATATTTGTATTTAACTTTGTCATAAAATAAAACCTAGAGATGGTGAGCTTTATTTTTTATTTAAATTATTTTTACATAATTTCTATCTTCATAATACAAAGATTTTATTTAAAAAAATACATTTAAAAAAAAAAAAAACCCAGAGAAAGTTGGACATCAATTGTTGTACTCCTGGAAAGGTTAATTTTATTGATAATACCTTGAATTATTTTCTTATATTGCCATCTATCATAGATCAGTTTGACGCACATTCATCTAAGAAATCGCATTTCGACTACATTTAATCTACTTTCATACTTCTTTTGCCAATAATATATCTTAACTTATTTTTTTTTGAAATCAGTATTTAATTTTGAATAATTTTCGTGATTTTTTTCCTAAAAATATGCTTAAAGTATTAAAGCTTAACAGTAGATTTAAAGAAATAGAGGTATTTACTAAGTAAAACATTAAATAAAAATGGATAGATTTTACCACAAAGTGACTGCCGAATCAATTAATGAAATTAAAGTATTTCGATAAAAAAATTGTTGTAAGCAGGTTTCGTGCACCTACTTCGCCTTTAATGACGTTTTTTAAACAAATTACCAAGTAATGTGATTAAGTTCCCATTTTTCGATAAACGTTAACTTTTTTTATTACTTTTGATATAATTATATTTTGTACACATAATTGTATTTTGATTACGCCAAACGTTATTAAAAAAAATCTTTTTCTTAAAGGTATAACTATTACAGCCGTAGGTGTATGTTCCTACCCAAACATACACAAAGATTGAAACTTTGTCCCATTCCTAGGCCTTATTTTCTTCAACACCCGGCCCAATCTCACAGTATAAACACAATTACTTTTATAATACCAAGAAAAATGTTGACACGCACAATTTCAATTTGGCTTGATTAGCTCTGTGCGGGAGGTGGTTATTTTGAATAATCGGAATTAGATTTAAACCACTCTGAGGCCCATCCGGTGTATTATAAAAATACCCCTTGATTTATATAAATTTAAATATATGAAATTATTTACATTTCAAAGATTCATGGATAAGATTTAAAAAAATAAGACCTATAAAAATAAACATGTAAATATTAGTTTATTTAAAATCTTAAGACATGTCTAATTATTTACCGAATGCTTTGAATTTTAGACACAGCGTTGCATTGGAATATCAGCGTATTTTTTAGTTCACCCTTGCAATAATAAAAAACAGCTTTTCCTGACCGCAATGGCAGCGCCTTCTATTGAGCATGACACCAACAAATGATATATTAAACATTACTCATGCGGAGAGCGTATTTATTGACAGATGCCTAAATATCGTATACCCACAAACAATGCAAAATTAAACATGTTAGAAATGTATGCTTTCTCTTTTCTTTATTTTTCTATGGCAGGTGTTTTAACCTGGGAAAGACAGATATCAGTTTTTTGAACAGTATTGTTGACCGCAAAGACAGCGCCACCTATTGAACGTCATAGCATCAATGTAAAATTTAAGACCGATCATGGCAAACAGGGTGATTCCGTACAACTTCTATCATTTGGTGTTTCATAGGTTTTATAATATTTTCACTACTTCATAAGCATTGTGAAATTACACAAACTGGAAAATAATGCTAAATTTTTCTTCCTTTTTTATTCAACCAGACTTAGCCGCAGTTGTTCGTGGCCAGGTACAGCTAGTCCTTATTAAAAAAAATACTGTTTTTTGTAATTTCTTACGACTCAAGAATGAAATGGTATTGTTTCAAAATGGATTATTACTATAAAATGATGACTCAATTCAACGAATTCGATTGTTTCTGAAATTTTCTCCTAGCATTTCGCTTGATTTCATTTTCATTGTGATAATAGTGTTTACCAACCATAAAATCGGATAGCGTTAAACCAACTGCTTTTGTATTTTTGATTTGGTATCTTTTCACGGTTAAACATAACAATCAAATAACTAACTGAATTTCTACATGAATTCACTCACAGGAACCTATAAATTTATCTCACGGGAAACGAGAAATATGGCTTGGAAGTAATTCGGCTTGAAAATGGATAATTAATAAAAATGTCTCAATTATCAGATAAATAATACATTTTATACAATTTTCAGCTTACTGCAAAAAGTAAAAATAACAATCCATGTAATTTGGATAAGTGTATTATTAATTTTAAAAAAAATGTATAATATTGGAACATTTATTAGTTAACAATAAGTATATAGCCCTTTCCACTTTAAGTTTATTTGACAAGTGACTGGGTTTTACTTTTATCGTCATCGTCAGAAAGGTGGAAGGAATGATAAAATTGAATGTATACAAATAAGAAGGTAGATGTTAAAAATTAAGTTTTTATTTCATTTTTTGAACAAAACGAAATTTAGTTGAATAATTTTAAGTAATGTATCAAAATTATTATAACGACCGTCATAGGCTGGTTTAAGTGATCACTTTACACACGTGTAACATTCACCAATTCTACCACACCACTCAAATTCTTGGAAGTTCTATATATGAATTAATTTTGAAACATTGTTATTGAATTACTAGAACTTCACTAGAGACATGTATTGGTGAGATGAAAAGAAGCTTTTTATTGAGCAGAAACTCTTTTATTAGTATGTGAGGTCCGAATCCTGGATTATAATCACACACATGAGAAACGCCAGAAAATATCATTTTAATTTTTATCATTTAAGCTTATGATTTAACCAGTTAATTTGTTTACAACACTATGAGTGTGCCCAAATAGTATTTGGACACACTTAAAATGTTGTATTAAAATTATGATTACATAACAATATGGTAAGAGTTTCAAGCAGGATTTTATGTCACCAAAAATTTATTTTTAATATAACTAAAAAAAAATGCTATATTTTTGTGGTATTCACTACAAAGATTATACCGTATTAGGGTGAGAAAAATAAGTAATGAGTTTATATTACTTAAATTTTGTATTTTTAATATCGTTTATAAAAACAAATGAGCTCATAAAATTTTATTACAAACACTCAAAGTAGGCCAAATATACAGCTTTATTTAATAATAATAGCTTGATCAACTGATTTCATTATGAACGCCATTAATTTCTTAATTATAAATTATCAAGATATATAACACGAATCGAAGCGAATAAACATGAACTTAAATAATTTTGAGGTATAACAGTAAGGGTTGTGTGCAGTAGCTAAGAAGACAGACGCAGTGTCGTATATGTAATGTTGAAAAATCTGGATATAAACAAGATTCCCACCCAAGTCATGAATTATTTAGAAAAACATAAAAATTGAAATTCAGATAAAACGTTAATTAATAATATACTGTTTCAAAATACGTCACCATTATTATCAATATTTCCTTTTTAAAAAATCTTGTACCTTAACCCCTCCTCCCTTCCCTATGTTTATTAACCTAGTTTACCCCTAAATATATTTTTTGTTTGTTAGTTTTAATTTGTACCAGAAGATGAAAACATCTGTAAGTTTTCGAAACTAGTCGTATGTATAAATAAAACTCATTAAAGTGGTATATTCAAGTGTTTAATTTTAATAAAATAATCAACAAGATTCCCTGTTTATACCCAGATTACCCCAATTTACCCAAACCTCCGAATTCTTCTTCACCTATAACTCCTATGTGGAGAAATCCAGATTTTAGAACAAATATTTGGACGCACTCAAAATGTTGTAATTGCGTTTTTTTTATTTATACATTTTCAGTCATTTTAAGAGTAGGTTCGAACGAATGAGAACCGATGCTTCCTGCTTAACGCGAGTTGTAACCGAATTTGTTTAATTATGCCCGACTCCCCCTCGCGTGGGTATATACTAGGTATTTTTAACTGTAAGGCTACGTAATCCACGGATTAATGTCTACGAATGAATTCGTTGTTTTTTCGTTTGTTTTGTTTTCCCAGTCTCATCACCATAAATCCTATTAGGGCACCGGTTACTTTACCGATTTCATGTCGCGCTAGTTACCGACTGATGGATTATAGCCTGTACGGTAGGTACACTCACTGAGCATTTCTTTTATTACCTTTTGAGAAGTAGGTATTGAGTTTTATAAAACCGTAAACCTATAAATATAATTGATTATACAAAAAAAAATTGGTTTTTACGTTATAACTGGGAGATCGTTATAAGAGAATCGTTTTTTTTTTAATTTAAGCATTACTTGGTAAATACCACTTTTTAATTAAAGTGGTGTTTATTAAGTAAATAGTAGTATTAACGATGTAAAACTTCAATTAAAAATAGACAGATATTACCACAAAGTGACTGCAGAATCAATTAATGGAGTTATGTTTTATACATACTTCTTTTACATTTAAATATAATATCGTTATGTTTATATTTTTAATAATAAAATAGGAGTATTTATGATTAAAACTCTTTCAATCAGTATTTTTCAAAAATCTAATAGCAATTTACTATATAATTTCTTAATATTATACATTATGAATTAAAATTAAAATATGTTGCATATTAAGAATAATACGTTTTCACATAGTTTTTCGATTTTGTTTGGGTAACCGATTTTGATTTTCTGCATTGAGTGAAATATTTCCAATTCCTAATTCCGAAAATAATTTTGTACTTTTAAAAGTTGTTTCCATAAATTGGATGAAAGTTGAAATCGAAATTATGAAAAATTCGAATGACATCGTCCGTGTACTTGTATGTATGTAAATTATTTTAAAATTCCCTTCATTTGTACGTCTCCCCTCATTTTTTATGTTAAAACCGTAAACCTCGTATATTTTTTTTGTTCATTCATTACCATATCCAAATTCCACGCGAACGTCACAGAAAAATAATACCATCAGATCCGTAATACCCACATATTATTTTATTTCCATAATTAATGAACTTTACTCGCTTTCTTCCTATTTTGTATGATAAATTGTCATTCTGATTTTTTGTTTGTTTGTTTCAGGTAAGAATTTTTCTCTGGAATTATCCTGCGTCTTGATAACATCATTAGATTCTTCATCGTAAGTCAAATAATCCTTAATAAATCTTTTTTTATATATGTCGACAAAATTGAGGTTGTTAGTAATTGATGACAGTTGCTACATATATATATATATATATATATATATATATATATATATATATATATATATATATATATATATATATATATATATATATATATAATATATATATATATATATATATATATATATATATATATATATATATATATATATATATTTGTATATATATATATATATATATGTAATAAAATAACTAGGTACCTACCTATACATTTTATTAAGTACTTATAAATAGTACCTACATAAAACAGTTCTACCACCAGATGTCGCATGCGTCACACAGAATTAAACAAAAGACTTCCGATAATATTATTAACTGTCAGAATCAGATAGATAGATAGATAGATAGATATAAAAATTATTATAAAGATAAATTAAGAATAAACTTTAATTACAAAGCAACACATTGTTTATTTTATTATTATACACCCACTTTACATATTATTTACACGCAATTTACAAAAGAAAAATATTACCACGTTATAAAACGACAATTTTGTTAATTGGAAATGGATTATGAAACATTAGATGTATTAAAACAATTACTACAATATGTTCGGAGTGAGAGAGAAAAATTAGAAGATATTTTAAAAGATCAGAATAAAAATGAAGACATACAAATAACACAGAAACAGTGCTTGAAAAATGAAAATAAAAATAAAGTAGAAAAAACTTCTACGAAAGATAAAATAAAATATACTCCAGGAAAGAAGAATTTAGAAGTAGATTGTCTAAGCAGGAATCCAGTATTAAAATCGAATGAAAATGCAGATGAACAATTAAAAGTTGTAAATTTGGTTAAATTACAAGATAATTTAAAAGATCAGAATAAAAATAAAGACATACAAATAACACAGAAACAGTGCTTGAAAAATGAAAATAAAAATAAAGTAGAAAAAACTTCTACGAAAGATAAAATAAAATATTCTCCAGGAAAGAAGAATTTAGAAGTAAATTGTCCAAGCAGGAATTCAGTATTAAACTCGAATGAAAATGCAGATGAACAATTAAAAGTTGTAAATTTGGTTAAATTAGAAGATACTTTAAGAGATCAGAATAAAAATGAAGGAATTCAAAAGAAAAAAACAAATGGATTGAAAAAAAACTGTGTCTACTTTAAAAGGGTCAAGAAGAAGAAAAAAAAGAAAGACAAAAAGAACGGAAAAAAGAAAAAAAAAAGAAAGAAAGAAAAAAAAACAAGAAAGAAAAAAAAGAAGGAAAAAAGAAAGGAAGAAAAAAAAAACTTTATCATATCACTAAACTTATACCAGTCCCTTCACTACAAGAAGATGATCCGGAGGACGAGTGAAAATTTTTCTATGAATTTTCATCCCCAAGAGGGGAGATGTAATAAAATAACTAGGTACCTACCTATACATTTTATTAAGTACTTATAAATAGTACCTACATAAAACAGTTCTACCACCAGATGTCGCATGCGTCACACAGAATTAAACAAAAGACTTCCGATAATATTATTAACTGTCAGAATCAGATAGATAGATAGATAGATAGATATAAAAATTATTATAAAGATAAATTAAGAATAAACTTTAATTACAAAGCAACACATTGTTTATTTTATTATTATACACCCACTTTACATATTATTTACACGCAATTTACAAAAGAAAAATATTACCACGTTATATATATATATATATATATATATATATATATATATATATATATATATATATATATATATATATATATATATATATATATATATATATATATATATATATATATATATATATATATATATATATATATATATATATATATATATATATATATGTAAATAAATTCAATGCAATTGCAGTTAATTGAACAGATTTTGTATGCTGATTTGAAATGATTGTAAGAATAGAATGTTTTCGAAGAGGAGTTTTGGGAAATATTCAATTGCTAATAAAGAATCAAAAAGTATTTTTTATAATTGAAGACAGTTGTATCTTAAGAAATATTTGTAATGCAATCGAAATTGTTATACGTCAAATATAACACAGTTCCTTGCTTTTGTTGAGTATTGAAAATTATATAATTTAGAAATATGACTAATGGGTAGCGGTAACTTTTGCGGTTATTTGATTGGAATGGTATTCGTTACATTTTCTGGGTTTATATTTCTTTCCAGCTTAAGTTTTTATGTCAAAGTGTCAAAATATCAGGAGCTGGAATGCTGGAAAGACGCTATACCTCACCAAATTTGTTCACTGATTGACGTGATTAGCTTTGAATGATCGATTTCAAAAACCGAATTAAGTAATGACTTATTTAAAAGAACACATTTTTTACATTATTGTTTGACTATCTCAACAAAAATGAAGAAAATGCAAGTTTTAATGCATTTACTGGGCTTACGACCGTTATACGCTTGGTTAAGTGATCACTTTACACAGTGTAACATTCACCATTTCTACTCATGATTGACAAACGTATTTTGTTTAAATCATGAGTGGATTTAGGGAATGTTACACGTGTGTAAAGTGATCACTTAACCTAACCTGTGGTGGTCGTAAGCCCTATAAATGCCTACACTTTCATGTTATTATTCATCTTTGTTAAGATGTCAAAAAATGATGGAAAAAAACTCCTAATTGGAGGTAATCAAGATATGGACAAGTATTACAATGACAAACAAGTATTTAGTCAAACTCAAATTGTTATAAAAGATATGATTTAATTGGATATTTTAATTAAATAACCCATATTAGACTAGCTAAACGAACTAGTAACTCTGCCAAGCATTCTGTGTATTGGGTAACTCAAATTGTCCAAAGTGGAATATTTACTCGCATATTTCGTTCCCAAGGAATCGATTTGCATAAAAATCGAGTTAATTATTTCATTATCGCCACTGAATCTTTTTACGGCGAAACAACTCGTTACTTTGGAAGAAAAATTATAATTTCATCTCGCTTTTTAAAAAAAGATTGCTTCCCTTGATAAGATAAACTGACAATGAATGGTTCAATCTTGTTTTTAATTACGTTAAACTTTTGTTGTCTCTCGTAAATCTATCTCCTCCTTCAGAAAGCTCTGTTTTTTATCTTTAAGAAGATTTAAAGCTTCTGTAGACGATGAAGAAAAAACTCACTGATTTGAATTTTGTGAACATTTAATCGGTTTAACTTGATGACAAAATGTAATAATACTCTCTAGGCGTAAATGAGTATTTTTTTCTTCAAAAATCTAAATTAAAAAAAAGGTTTTCGTTCTCCATTTTGCTCTTCTATACAATGGCATGTTACATAGTTATTAGTTCATTTTATCATCTTTTCAAGATATGTTTTTTATAGAAGCATGTTTTTAATAGAATAGTTAAGTGATTTATCTCGACGTGAAATAAACTTTATAATATAAAATATATTCCTGCATTGAATAATCACAGATATAGGGAAAAATTGGACATAATTTTTCGAACTAAGTCAGTTTTTAAGTTGTATAAAAACATTGAAATAAGTTGATTGTCATCGTTATATTATTGAAAATTACACCTTTTTAAAAAAAAATATTTTATGTAATATAAAATTACACCTAATTTTATATTACATAAAATATAATATAAAATTACACGAATTATATCCACAAGGGGAAATATACATGTTTATAAATATTTTTTATCTTAAAAAAATGACTAATTTTGGTTTGATTAGATTTCTGCTATCAGAATTTTCTATAAAATATATTAAAAGAATTAATCAAATTTTCTCAGTAATTTTCAATCATAAAGAAGCAAATTTCATCTCATTCAAAACTAGTTGTTTTGAATCGTCGTATATTTTTTTTAAATTCTACATCATAAGAAAATTACTAATTTCGGCTTTAACTAGATTTCTCCTGTCGCCATTTTCTGTTATAAATATTAGCAGTAAATTATGTAATATTGTATAGTATTATATGGCTACCAATTATTAATTTACGATATTGCTTAAGGGATTGCCTTTATGGTGATTGCTTCGGTTTATGCACTAACAATTTTGTTGGGTTTATGACCGATTATAATACTATTTCAAACACTATATTCCTAGTTTTATGGACGGATACCATGCTCCTTAGTACGTATGTGTATATTATTCAATTTACGAGAGATTTGATGGTTATTGAAATACCATGCAACTTTTTTCACCTAAATCATAGTGCTTAGTTTTTGTCCGCCTCCGTAGTGTAATGGTCAGCACGCTCTGCTACCGTTTTGTAGGTCCCGGGTTCGATTCCCAAGGGGGGTAAAATAAATATAAGTAATTTTTTTCACTGTTATATTTATTCAATATTACCCTGGACTGGTACCTGAAGCGGAGGGCTGATCACCTTTCCTTCATGCGTAAACGATCAAGATTACTCTGCGTTTATATGACGCAGTGCCCTTTGCACCATTGGGGTGCGGATAAGGGTTTTGTATAAAAAAATCAATTCTCAAATTGATGTACCTTGAACAAAAATGGAATAGTATAATTTACAAAAAAGTACAAGTAATTGTATTATTTTATTAAAAAATTAACAATGATTAATATAAGTATATTTTTTCTCGTTCTGAGTATATTTTTAGATTTGTTTTTATTTTTTACGTGATATTATATATATGCACATATTTGTTACTATGGTAGCCCCTAGAATTTTACCTTAAAAGAAATACCATACATAAATTAACGACATAAAAAGCAAAAAGATCAATAACAACAAAAATATTTAATAAATATATGGGGCTATTCTTAATTTCTATTTATAAAAGTTGAAAAAAGTCGCTCAGCTAAACGATATTGGACTGCCTTTACATTAATTTTAAGGACATGGGATTAATATGACTTTTACAAGGTAAACGATAGTTTTAACTGGTTGGGGGGAGGTATGTGGGGGTGAATATTAGTCTCAAACCATTTTTTTCTTTATATGAATAAGGTTGAATATTTACGGATTAATATTTTATAAATTGTCACTCTTGAAATATTCGGGATATTTTTATGTATTTTATTTTACCTTTAGTTTAAAAGTCGTGTTACCTTCACGATTCATCACTTTGATTTGTCAGTCGCCTTACATGCAACACAAGTGTCTCCGATGTCGTGTTTCTGTGCATTATGTATCACATTAATAGATACACACCGCGACGGTGTCTCCTGACAGCTTATCAAGGGGGACTTTCCTCTATAATATGTACACTCTCACACCCATACCAACTGCATATACAATATTCATGGAGTGTAGACCATTTTTAACTCCGATATATTTGTATCTTAACCGTATAGAAAGTGTTGATTACTAACAACTAGTAACAATACTAATACAAGAGTTTCAGCTTAGTAAAAAGCTTCTTTACATCTCACCAATAGATGTCTCTAGTGAAGTTCTAGTGATTCAAGAACAAGGTTTCTAAATTGGTTCATATATATAGAACTTCCAAGAATTTGAGTAGTGTGGTTGTCAATAATGGGTAGAATTGGTGAATGTTACACGTGTGTAAAGCGATCACTTAAACCAGCCTATGACGGTCGTCAGCCGCGTAAATGCCCAGACTTCCATATTCTTCTTCATCTTTGATGAGATGTCAAAAAATAAAAAAATAAATAAATAATACTAACAACTAGCTTTGTGTTAGTCTGCTTTCTATTATTTTTTAAAATATATAAATAGATTTTTTATAAATAGATTTCAATGAAGATAGACTTGCGATTATGCAACAATTTTAAAATGATTACATCTGATTCTTCAATATTTTAAGCTACTTGGGCCTATGAAGGTGATCTGCGAATAATACGATATTTCTATAAATTAGGGTATCTTATATACCTCCCTAAGAGGTTGGCATAATTTTAAGATACTTCTATTTTAAGACGTTATTAAATTCTCTATTACAAATCCTTGTGGGATTAACCTACATATTTTGTTAAAAAATTTGAACGCACTTTAAAAGTTTATTTATACTACTTGTTTTAGGTTTTAAGAAGTAGTTGTAAATACCAAGTAAAACCTAAAATTAAAAATGATAGATATTACCACAAAGTGACTGCCAAATCAATTAATTCCTTATACGTATTATTCTACGTTACGATATCAATAAAAAGTGTTTAAATATCGATGGTAAATTTGAGTTTTGGTCCAAGTAAATTCGAACAATAGGTATTTTTTATATAAAAAGTAATATCACTTGATTTAAAAATCCGCAGGAAAACAAGGATTTCTTTTTAATATCTGTAGAAATAACGGAAGTACTAAGTCCGAAGTTTCTCTTGTTGTGCTTTCTTATTAGTTGAAAATAAAGTTCGCCCAAATTGCCTAGTCACGAAAAACATCTATTTCTAAAGTACTTGGACAAGTTTGAAAACTAAAGAAGCCACTTCCTTCACGTTCCACTGGCATTTTCTGATTCTCCTGATAGATGGCAGGGGTTGCGGTGTTAGGGGTGGAGATGTGGAGGGATTTAGGGGAACTGACATCTGAGCCGAACAAACATGCCATGATTAATTCGTAATAAGTGTTGACTTGAAGAGATACATCATATTTATTGGTGCTCGAAGGCGTGCTTGTGTATCGAAAAAGTTGTAGAATTACTCTTTTATTTTTTCTATCGCTACTATATTTTGTTTTATTTGAGAAATTTATCCAGAAAAGAGATGTCTATATATAAAAAAAAGTTTTGTAAGTACGCACATAATTTTATGATTTTAGCCATAAAAAACACGGTTTCATACATGATAAAAATAATGAAGGACACTGGTACCATAAACCAAACTAGGACACACAATTTCGAACCCTCTTCAAAGGCCTGTTGACGACAGTCAACAGTCCGGCTTCTCCTGAGGAGTTTAACGAGGTTTTTTTCTAGCAATGAGTAATGTTGATAACTTCATGATTGGTCCACACTAGATCATCCCTCCTGTTCCCAACGGATGTTAAAATAAAATATGTTTTAGCTAGAAGAAACAAAAATCCACTTATTGATCTATAAACCTTGTACTTAAAAAGCAAGGTAAATAGTAGGTGTAACTCCCATCTAAAGAAAACACCACTTATTATTTGAAAAACATCTATTGTTTTAAAAGTGCCCAGAGGAGAAAAGTACAAGCTACTGCAACTAATTAAGGTTAATTATCAAGGGTAAGGATTAAGAGTCAAAGAGGCGTTGGAGCAAGGCACTTTTGGCTCCATAATATACACGAGTAGACAAGACTACTAAAAGTCAAAGAGCTGTTTCGAATTGCCCGAAATAGGGTTTTATTCTCACAAGTGATAGTTAACTTCATTAGAACCCGATACGACACGTAAATAAGAAGAAAATGTATATAAGCTTGATCCCAACTTATCGTCTTTATAAACTGTTAGAGTCAGCTCTCCGCGCCCTCAGGTTGTAGGTCCTTCCACCATATACAACGTCACTTAGGTCATGCCTTCGAATCACGTTATTTGTTTGTACATTGTCAAGCATTTGAAGCCATAGAGGAGTGCGGGTCTGACAATTGTTTTGTAGACTTTTGCCTTTAAACTTTATTAATGAACACTATTACAAAATATCCATTTAATACTGAAAAGTTTTCCCAATAATGATACAAGCACTCAAAACTTTAAAATTTTCACTTACTTTTTTGTTTTCGTGTTTTTTCCGTTAATATCCGGTCTCTAATTCGTGAAGGGGAACTGTGATTGAAATATCAATATTTTAATTAACCCGCCGTCCGCAGTCCGCAGAGAGCGTGTCTCGTTGGACCCCGTGTCAGGGGTCGGGCTTCGAGTCCAGGGGGGACATCTCATTATGCATTCAGGAAACACACCGACTGAGCTTTCGTTTCATCGCATGCAATATACCGGGATGACTGGGTACATTTATAATTATGACAGTGACGAATGGTATGGAAAACTTTCAACTCGAGTTACAAATAATAACGATCGGTCCGCCTTGAAACATCCGCGGAAAAGTTTCCAAGTCTGAGGGTCTATTTAGTTAACCGGCTGTTTGCGAGTCTAAGGCGCCCCAAACTTAAATCATAAACTTTTCTATTTGAATTCAAAACGCCTCTTCTTTGCGAATAAATTAAATAATGTACTCGAGATCTAAATAATTCCCGTTTTATGGAGTATTTGTGAGGATTTTGTAGCTGTTCTGCCGATCACTTTCTCAAACCATTCATTCGACGAAATGTTGACTCTCTAAATTATACATTCAGCTTTTAATTCATTTTAAGCCCAAAAACGTATTAGTTCTGCAGTATTGGTGCTAAGAAAATTCGAGTGTAATTATTATTCGAGGCGTCTTGTACGAAAAACAAGTTACTTCGAAAAGCAATAGATCTCAAAGTTACAAGTACTACTAACCTTTATCCGTATATTATAGTGCACAGAGCATTAGATCGTGTCGGTGAAGTGTCAGCTTGATATTTATTTTTTTAATTACCCTCCACGGTGCTCTGAAATCTAGCCTCAGCTTATGCAACACCACTTATCATGTCCCTTCTTAACTATGTATCAATAAGTTTTTCAACCTTTTGATAGTTAAACCTTATTCATTAATTGTTTGAAGATAAGGTGATCAACCCTGCGCCTCAAGTCCCTGTCTATGGTTATGTCAAATAAATTAATTAAATATTTTAAAATATATTTTTATATCCCCCTGGGAATCGAACCTGGCACATCCAGTACGGTGGCTAAACGCTCTTACCTTTATACCACGGAGGCGGATGAAAATCAAGATCACATTATAAATAATGCTTAAAACTATATGAAAAATAAAGCCCAAGCTCGTTTAAAACTAGTTTAAACCACATTATTTTTAGTTATATTTTTACAACCAGTTTCGAATATCTTATCTCCTAGATACTATCTATCTCACCTCCAAAAATAATGGGGTTATAAACAAAGTGTGTGTCTAGTGAGTTTAAATAAAGTTTATAAAATGTATCAAAAAGTACCAGCAAAAATCCTAAAAAATATAAAGAGTTAATTCACATTTGTAGTTGAGATAAAACTTCAGTTTGAAATTTTTAGTAAAAAAATCTGCACTTAATATCCGCAGTAGAAGATAGTCGATATTTGTAATAGATTTATATTATCCACTGATACTTCGTGATGGAATTGCATTTTTAATATATTATTAGATTAAAACCAATATTTTATTTTATTTTAGCTTTTCCACTTTATTTTTATTTGACCAGCGACCGGGTTTCGTCGTTACCGACATCATCAGACTAGTGGGAGGCTATACAAATTGTTATGTTATATATAAAACAAGGCAGGAGTTGAAAACCATGATTTGATATAATTTTATTGAGAAATTAATTTAATTTGAGTGAATTTAAGTATTGTATGATATTAAAAATATTTTTTATAAAGGTTTTTTTGTATTGAGAGCACGATTTTATATAAAATTATAATATTTGTAATATTTCAACTACCAGGGTGTCGCTAGTTTAGTTTCCAACTTCCAACTATGGAGCCATCTCTTCGGTTGACACCAATAGCTCTCTCGTGTCAAACGGACGTGTTGTTCCTTTATCAGATGCGGTGACACGAAGATAAGTAGCTTTATACATTTTAGCTCTGACACACAGTTCGTATTCATTAGCACGGAAGTCCGCAAAGCGCCGATGTGATATTTCCCTTATGACAAATGGGACCCATTTTGTCCCGCTAATGATTTACTCTTCCGCTAAGATCCGCGTTTGTTAAACATTATGACCACTTTAACAATATTTATTACCTAGCCGCGTCGAATTTGAGACCAAAAAATGTGACCCTGTCGATTTCAATTTGAACTGAGTTTTAATCGTTTATTTATGGGTAAAGTGTACCTAGCAATACACTGTTTAGTAAATTATGGCGTCAGTGATAGGTGGTCTGAGGAAACATCTATAAGGATTTATTTATTTTCTACCTAAGGGCTTTAATACCATGCTTCTTGTGAAGAAATTAGAAAAAAAAGTATTATTAAATCAGTGTAATCAATAACGACTAAATTAATAATAAAACTCATAAATTCATAAATTTTTAAAACTTACGACTAAATCGATATTAAAATTCATAAGATTGTAGAATAAGCGACTAAATCAATAATAAAATTCATAAATTTGTAGAACTAACGACTGAATTAATAATAAAATTCTTAATTTTGTAGGACTTACTAATGAATTCATAAGCAAAATCATAAATACGTATAACTAACGACTGAATCAAAAATAAAATTAGTAATTTTGTAGAATTTATGACTGAATACATACTAAAATTCATGAATTTGTGGAACTAACGACTAAATCAATATTAAAAAATCAAAAATTTGTAGAAGTAAAAACAGAATTTATAACAAAACTCAATATGGAAGTGGCGAATATTTTTGTGAAGACATATTGATATAGCGTTCTATTCTCTCTGCCTAACCCTGCGGTAAAGCGGGGTGATGGTTATTTAGTAAGTAAATTGAAAAATTAAAAAAAAAACTGAGTATTTTGTTTTTTAAGCGTAGCAGGTAAAAACATCAGCGGTAGTTAGAACAGCATCAGTTCAGTATCAGTAAAAAAATCAATCCGTGGGTGACACAATCATCAAAATAAATATATGTTCGTAATTTGTCGTCAAAGAACAACATTATTCTCGGGGTGATCTAGCAGCCAGCACCGTTCCCAAAATATCCCTATAGACAAAAAACACCCCTATTCGAAGTGTGAATCATTCCTTAATTGCGTGAGACAAAAAATCCTCAGCCGCTAACTAAAGCTGAGTTGTCACTCACATTTGCAGAATTGTATCCGAACTCGACTAAGTTTCAACTTTACCCTAAAGATATAAATCACGTTTCGTTACTTCAACTGCATTCTAAATAAGTATGAGGATAATTTTTATTTTCTTGACATTTTATAAACCCCTGTTTCAATAAAACATTTTTAGACACTTCCCCCTAATAGGTTTAAAACTTTCTTAGACACCCGGTTTGATAGCATGAAGGAAGTGACATAAATAATTTATCTACTTTTTATACATCCAATAATATTTATATGTGTTTATTTGAAAAACCCGGTCTAATGTATATATATACATATATATATTTATATATATATATATATATATATATATATATATATATATATATATATATATATATATATATATATATATATATATATATATATATACATATATAAAACGAGAGAATGACTAAGAAAATATATACGGCGAATGTGAGAGGGAAAACAGAACGAGGACGACCGAAAAAGACTGCAAAAGATCAGATCAATCAGTACCTAAAATCTGACGGTGTCAAAAGTCTGCGTAATCGGAGGGCATGTATGACTATATGTATGGATGTGAAGGAGGCGAGGAGTATATGTCAGGACAGAAGAGTGTGGCGTTCCTTCCTTTCTGCCTACCCCTGCGGGAAACGGCGTGATGGTAGTAGTAGTAGTAGTATATATATATATATATATATATATATATATATATACATATATATATATATATATATATATATATATATATATATATATATATATATATATATATATATATAAATATATATATATATATATATATATATATATATATATATATATATATATATATATATATATATATATATATATATATATATATATATATATATATATATATATATATATATATATATATATATATATATATATATATATATATATATATATTATATATATATATATATATACACATTGAGCGGTGTTTTACATGCATATTATAATAATGTATCGATACACGTTCTCAATAGATTTCAATAAATTTATGTATAGTATTTAAGACGAATATTATCTACTTAAAAGGTGTTTTATTATTCAACACGCTATTTTCCCAAATGAATGTAATTGATCCGGCGATATTAGGTTTTCAAAACGTTTTCAAATTTAAAGTCCGGGCTTCAGCTGACAAACACGTCACTCGCACGTGGCCCTTATGTCTCGCTGACACGTGAATGCATTCGGTTGACACATGAGGTGAAAATTTTGGTTCAGCAACAGGGGACAGGCTTAATGATCGTTGACGACTCCTCTTCGGTCGACTTGGTCTCCTGTTACTGACAAATGCTGGTTATAAAAAATAAAGTGACTCGAAATATGTTTCTATTTTTGGTGCCCTAAAATAAACTCTATGCTAATAACATTCAAATGAAGTGGAGGGAATGAATGATGAACGAAAGGTGAAATAGATTGACGATGATAATACGGCTAGAATAATAATTAATACTACTCTACTTATACTACGTAAAATACTGTAACCTCAATGGCGAAGTTGAAGCCGAGGGAGACCGAAGACCCCATGATCCCAATCCTAAAACGTTGAAAGATCGGAACATTCGGCGTCCATCTATACTCCTTTCCTTTGAAGCATTTAAAATACTTTAAATCTTCAAAGTTTTTAACAGTCTTTGGAAAATATCTTTGTTTTTCCTTAATTTTATCTCTGATTCGTTCCACATTTATAAACCATCTCAACACACCTTTTTCACTATTCGATTGTCTATCATACATACTTTCGCCGTACATTCGTTTGAGAGATCGCATGTCAACCATATGCAGTCTATTGAAGTGCCCTTGAGGCAGTATTTAACAAAAATGGGCCTTTATACATTATCCATATTTATTACTATTATTTTCACCCTGTTATTGCTAACTCCATACTTTATTCTTTTACTTCGGGATTGGTACAAGTACTCCATTATGTTGCACTGCTAGTTTTTTTTATGTTAGGGATATTTAACTTTTGCCTAAATACAAATAACATATATATCTAATGACTAAATACAAAAACTGATGCATTTTTATTTCTTACAATAACTGTAAATATCAAATAAATATTCTAGCATTTTCATTTACAGTTAATCCCACATGATGGGTGTAAGAATTATCGTTCGAAGGGTGTTGCTACAAAAATAGAAATAAAAAAAATATCCATCCACCCCTGTTTCACCTGAACATTCACATTCATAATTCCAGCCTTGCTGATGGTTTATGACTACCGGATGGTTTTGTTTTTACCCTAATTTATGTTTTTTATTTTATTTCGTAAGTATTCTTCTCGAGAAAGAAATCCCAAGATTTTGGCGTTATACTTTGAGCAAACTGGGGAAGAGAAACATTTTGGAATGGTACCTTCAAAGTAACATAAATTATTGTCAGTTTTTATTTTAAATTTGTAAATGCTTACAAAATCGATGGTAAAATATAATAATAATTTGGATAATTTGTATATCGTCACTAGCATAAAATACTACCCTAATGGGGGTTATAAAGACTTGGATAACATTAAGATAATGATAATAAAAGTAGACAAATAAAAAAAAAACATTAAGTTAAAAAAAAATAAAACAGCAAATTAAATATTTTCCACTTTTTATTTATTTGACTAGAACCAGGGTTTGTCGTAACCGATGTCACCAATCGATGGTGATGTCGGTAAATTAACCATAATAATAAAATAACCACTATGAAACGTAGTTTTTATATTAATTATATAAATAATCTTTTAACCTTTACCCTCATCAAATATTGCATGAAGGGTTATAGTAATCGTTAATTACATAAAGACAAGATAATTGTGATTTAAAATATTAGAGTAAAAAAAAACATAATCATTTTGTTCCTCCTGGGAATCGATCCTGGGACCTCAAGCGTGCTGATATGATGACGGCACACTACGAAGGATTATTAACAGGATTATGTATATGTAAATTAAAATCAAATAAAAAAAAGTTATAGTAGAATATGGAAATTAAAGCATTCACATGGCTTACGATCTGCAATTGTATATTACAACTGGTTTAAAAGTGATAATTTTATTTTTGCATCCTATAAAAAATGTTAATTAATCGATCTCAATTCTCAAAAACGTCTTTTCCCTGAAGAGATATCTAAAAATATTGATAGCAATCTAGTATTTCTGTTCAACGATTTAGAGTCCCAAAAAAATTGTGTATTTTTTCTTCCTCTTAAAATTAAGGGACATTATTTGATTGATGCAGCTTTAAGGATTGTGATAATCCTTAAAGAATAAAATTCTATCACTCCTCATCAAAGGAAGTGTAAGCAACATTTGTCTTATTTTGAATGAACTGAAAATTGTGATGTATTGAAGAGAGAAAAAAACCCACATGTACATATATGTATGTAAAATGACACGACCATGGAGTATGACGACAGCCCAAATTGCTCACGCAAAACGGTACCCTGTTGGCGTTAGACAAATGCTTATATAATTAGTCCTGACACCTCCGACCATCTTTGCAGGGCAGAGCATTACTACAATAATATTTTGACGTTTAATTTTCCCGCCCGAAGATTGATGGAGTCGTCTTGCCAAATGCTCTCCGCCATTCTCCTTCGTCCGCCATTTTACAGTGCACATGGTCACAGCATCCCTAAAGGCCAAGGGTCATAAGCTGAATATTTAATCCGCTGTGATTGATATAAATATCTATGTAATCCATCAACTTCTCAAATTGAAATTTTAAATAAACAAATTTCATGGTAATATCATGTAAAATTTTAATGAGTTTTTATTACAAATATAAATGTTTGATGGGAATCGTGGCGTAGTGGGTAGATGCTTGACTGTAAAACTGGCGTTGTCGGTTCGATTCCCGCCAATTGTAAGATGAATTCAATAAATATATATTTGTGATGTATTTTTCACATTCAGCTTCCCTTTCCTAACTATCTTACCTGCAGATAAGCCGCTAAAATTGAGGCTTTTGCGGATTATTCTCTTTTAAAAAAGGTATTTAATAAATTATAAATGATTTTATTTATTGATTAGAAAGTCATTTAATGGTAACATCTATAAATTTTTCTCTTAAGTGTTACAAATAATGATATTACATCTCATTGTTTTATAATTATTCATGCATTCAATATATGTAATTATCAAATTACCTATGCGAAAAGTAACCTCAATTGATAGTTTTGCCATTAGGAATACATCAAAATGTGTTTTACAATTGATTTGAATAAATGGCGTCATTTACCAGATAAGATATTGATTATAAATAATTGAAACGAATTTATTTCCCTGATACATTCTATGTAAATAATTTCACTCTTATAAACCTACCAAATATATGTTGGTAGGATTCAAGAGATCTCTAATCCATTTTCGCTCTGTTCTGTTGCTATACAAAATACTCGCCATAAATAAACAAACTACGAAATTGAATCTCAAATTGCTTTCCATTAAATCTTACGGCTTTCCATATTTTAACTCTGCCAATAAAATTTCTTCGGATACTGCCGCGCGCTGTAAATTATCGAGTGCGAATACAACACGTGCTGCGTACGAGTACTATAACTTCCTCTGCCATGAAAAAGAAAAAGAAAAAAATCTTTTATATTTTAAGCAAATTTGCCGAGAATCCTCCCAAAATACAATAAAAAGTTAACGATCCCCCGCAGAATACTAACAATGTACCTTTAACATCGGGCAGGAAGTAAGCCTATTCAGAGGCGGAGGGTTCCCCGTTTCGGAAATGGTTTATCTGTCCTTCTAAGCCGAGATACCTGCGACCTGAAATGTGTTTTGTTGTTGTTTGTAAAGGAAGGCTTTGCAATGGACACCTGTTTGCCCTGTGACAATACCCAGACACTGGATACATCAATCTGTTCCATATTCCGTTCTTGTTTCGCCTTGACTTTACTTGCTGGTTTTATTTTGTTCTAATGTCGATTACTTGGTCTACCGTCTTTTGTTACAGAAATATGTTTTTGACGTGATATTTACCCTTATAATTGTTTATTATCAAAACAAACATAATTTCGGTACTGACTTTCATCAATCTGTTTACATTTCTGTATAACTTTAAGAGTTTTGCTGATAAAACTAATTCGATCTTAACTCAAGACCCTCCTTTTACGGATCTTTAATTTACAGTACCTACCTAGATTAAATCCAATTTTCACTTTAACTCTTACCCATAGACATTGATTATATTGCATAACTATATCCAAATACGTAAATATCAAATTGTGAGAATGGAAAACTGCCATATTTAAAATTACTGTAAATTGTAAAGCCCCCTTAAGGTGATTTCTCACTAAATCGCGCCGTATAAATTAGCCGTATTTATTGTTATTATTATTATTAAGAAACATCTTCAGGAAGCAACTGTGTTTCGAAAGAGTTTTTAAGGCAATCGAATATGATTGATTGGATCCAATTTCATATGTTTATCACGAGAGAATTTTATGGTTAAACATACTACTGCCCTTGAATTGAAATACATTGCCAACAATTTCTGATAGGTACTGGTGGCCTTTGATTGCTGGCCAAAAAAATCGAACGACTATTTTAGATGCTAATTTATATATAAAATATTTTTAAAAATACACTGGTTTGAGTCTACTAAATTGTATTTTATTATTAAAAAACACATTAAAATAAAATCAATGACAATTGTTTCGCCTTATTATGGCTCTTTTAATCAAATGTGATGATCAAATGGAATTATTAATGGGTTAATAATAACATACAATTTAGTAGACTCTAAAGATCAGTGTTTGGTTTTAATATTTATCATATAAATAAAATTTGAGTTCTACAAATTAAACGTCAAATCTATAAACAAACATTGTAAGCTGATCCTTTATACATAACTTCGTCGATTTTATTCCGGGCTTATTTGCAAAAATACCAACCACAAATACATTTGTTCCTTGTTGCCTTCGGGTATGTCAGTTGGCAAGACTGGCAGGTAGGGAAGTGAGGGACTCGTTCAGGAGCCTGGGAATGTAAATAAAAAAGGAGGCAAGAAGTTGGAAGACGCAGCAACGGGAACCTGGGGTATTGTGATTAATATTGCCCGATGACGTCTGACAGTTACAAATGAACCGACCAATCTCTCCTGCATCTGCCGACTAGCTTTTATTTCTTCGAGACGTGCGCGCAATGTGAAAGTTCCCTAATTTGATGACCCCTTAGTTTTCTGACGCCGCAAATGACTACGGATTCATGTCATTACGTTTGTATTTTTATATACTAATAGAGATACTATTTTTTGACATCTCAACGTAGATGAAAAACAATTTTAAAGTAAATGCATTAACAGGGATGTAACCGTCATAGGCTTGGTTGAGTGATCACTTTACACAGTGTAACATTCACCAATTCTACCCATGTTTTAATCTTCCATATACATATATTGATCAAACTCGTAAGAAAAACATCTTTGTTTGATAAACAAATCTGAGTAGTGTGGTTGTCACTCATGGGTAGAATTGGTGAAATATATACTGTATAAGAATATATATATATATATATATATATATATATATATATATATATATATATATATATATATATATATATATATATATATATATATATATATATATATATATATATATATATATATATATATATATATATATATATATATATATATATATATATATATATATATATATATATATATATATATATATATATATATATATATATATATATATATATATATATATATATATATATATATATATATATATATATATATATATATATATATATATATATATATATATATATATATATATATGTGTGTGTGTGTGTATATAGTACAAGTGTATTCAACACATGTTTATTATATTAGAAGCATCAATTACGTATTATGAAATTAAGGATTTTTTGTGACTTTTTAATAAAATTAAATAAAGCTCAGAGTCACGAGATGGAAGATTTTAAGTGGTTAAAATTATATGCCATCCATCATAAATTCGATATGGGTTTCTCAAATTTATTTAGGAATTAGCATACATAATTATCGTAGCGCCTCAGAATTTGTAAGATACCAATACGCATCAGTATGAATAATTTATGATTGATTTATGTATGTGATTTCAGTATCATTTCTTTGTGAATTATGAACAAAATATAAGTTCGTGGAGTATATTGCTATCTTTTGAAATATGCAGCATTGGTTATCTATATATTTTTATGTTTATAAATCATTCAAGTTAATTTATGAAACTTGTTTATCAAGTCATCGAGGGATGAAAATATTGATAAATATATAGAAAGGACAACGATTGGTGCACTTAATGAGTTACTGCAAATAAAAGCCTAACATCGAATGTTTCACTGGCAGTACACAATGGAGTGCTGCTACCAACCCTAACATACTAAATGAAGCATGGGGTTGGCAAAAAGAATGATGAAAGTATACTGAATGTAGTCAAAATGCGATCTCTCAGACGATTGTGCGACAGAACAATGTGTGATAGATGTTCTCATGGTGAAATAAGGAAATAATGCAAGGTTGAGATAAGCATTATCGATCGACTAAGGAAAGAACGGTAAATAAAATTGAGGCTTTTTTTTTTTAGATGGGAATTGCATTTATTATTTACTTTGCTTATTATATACAAGGTTTATAGATCATTTAGTGGATTTTTGTTTCTTCTAGCTAATTCAATATGTTTTTATTTGAATCTGTGTTGTTTGAAAATTATGAGGCCAATACAGGTAGAAATAGGAGGAGAGGAAGATCGAGGAAAACTTGTCATGATCAAGTATATCGAATACTTGACAGCGGTTAGATCGTGAGTCGGAATAATCGGCGGGTATGTATGAGGGGAGATGCATGAATGTGGAAAAGGCGAAGATTGTTTACGAAAACATTGTGGTATGGCGTTTTATTCTCTCTGCCTACCCCTGCGATGTGGCGGGATGATGGTTAGTTAGTTAAAAAGTCTTCTTTATAATACAACTTCATAATAAGAGGACATTAAAAAAACGTGTATCACAATTTTAAGGGTTTAAGTTTAAATTCATATAATTTTTTGACATCTCATCAAAGACGAAGAAGAACATGGAAGTCTGGGCATTTACGGAGCTGACGATCGTCATAGGCTGGTTTGAGTGATCACTTTACACACGTGTAACATTCACCAATTCTACCCATTATTGACAACCACTACTCGAATTTTTGGAAGCTCTATATATATGAACCAACTGGTTCATCTTCATCTTTGATGAGATGCCAAAATATAATATGAAAATGACTCCTGTAATTGGAGATAATCCAGATTTTTGAAGTATTTGGACAAAATGTTGTTAAATTTAAATTATTAAAAAAAAATACAATTTCTTTTATCTTCCGTAAAATAAGTTAAAATAATATTACATTCCCGTTTTATTTAATTTTCTGCTTCAAAAAATGTGACACAAATTTACATACATTTGATAATACGTAAATGACACTAAATTGTCCTATCTTGACACTAATGTCTTCGATAAATTTTCTTACCGAAATTGGCTTTATTTTTCAACTGCCTTCAGTTGATATGAAAATTCCAGTATATTTGTACCATGTGATTACATTTTATTTAAAATTTAACATTTTTTAAGTAGAAAACGGATATTAAAATTTTTATTGAAGAAATAATATTTAAAATAGTATTTTTTCATTCATCGTGAATTCCTTCCATATATTTTTTAAAATAATATGCCGCAAAAAGCTTTTTTCTTCTTTTCATTACTACCCGCACTCAATGGTGCAAAGGGCACTATATTATATCAAAGCGGAATAATTTATTACATTAAGGCAATGTTATCAGTTTTGCACCTCAGGGTGATATTAAAGGAAGACTCGAATGAAAATCACTGATATTCATTCACTTGATATCGAACTTTAGAACTCCAGAATTTCAGGACAGTAGCATAATTCGCTAACCACTGCACTACAGATGAGGACTGCAAATTGCTTTCACTATGTTTATTTTCATTTGTGAATGATAATCCACTCTGGCTTAGTTGGGAAGACGATCGAATTGTATACTGTTAACGTGAGTTCAAATTCAACTAATTGAATTCATTCTCATTCTACTTCACGGCTACCGGTTTCAGAGTAACCATTTCATCATCAAGTCAACTATAGAGTATTACACAATATAAGGATAAATGATTAGAAAAGTGGTATATTACCATACCATAAAGCTTAAAACAGATGCTTTTAATTCACAACAAATGAAATAATCATTTCATTAAATAAAAAATAATAATCATAAAATATTAATATTTCATAATAATCATCAAAAAATAAAATGAAATAATCATTTCGGATAATCTAAATAGCATCATTTGCATGGGATGCTACCTCATATAACAAATGATTTTAGTAGTGAGTGATGTGTGTGTTATCTTTTTAAATACTTAATTTCCCAATCCTTTTTTTATATCCAGACAAGCGTCTAAAGTAAAAGTTTCACATATTATATTTTTTAAATAACTTACAAGAATATAAGTACACTATCTTTATGCAAAAAATATATAGTATTGGCTTTATCAAATAATTTGAAGGATTAAACCTGACTGTGATTCTATTTTTATTTGATTTTTGTAGAAGTAATTCATAGTATCCTTGGTAAATTTAAAGTATTTTTAATTTACAATTTGTGTAAAAGCTGTTCGATTTAACTCAGGGAGCTTAAATTTGTCAATACCGCTCTATTGCGAATTCGGCCCGATGTTATTGTACATGTTGCAACCGTCATACTAACTGCATCTGCTGAAAATAATAATTGAATTCGAAGCAAGACCTCCACAACTGGTGATAATATGCCCGTTCATTCATTCGTTCATTTTATACCAACCTTGTATCCGGCAAACAAGCTTCAGAGCACGCTTTGACACCCTGTAGCGTGGGGTGACCAATCATATGATACCTTTGTTCCAATGAAAAAAGTTTTTTCTTTCTTTTCAATTTATAGAATGTAATAAAAATAACACAGATGGTTTAAAACTGCATGTAAAACTGATATACATATACATTTCCAATTTTGCATAATTTTTATAGCGCCTATTTCAAAGGCTCTTCACTGTGATTTAATTGGGAGAAATGAGATTATAGAAACGATTTAGCTAACAAGTGTATTTTTTTTTCAAAAATCATCTCGCTCTCATTACTTCCAACTGCTGGTAGAAAAGCATTATATGCCATCCGTACTCCAACTGCAAAGGTACTCTCACCAAATTTAATACGCTAGTTGCAAGCTGGTAATAATTACCGATGGCGGCTGTTATAGAAGATCGAAGCATGAGATTTCTATCAGCACATTCGTCTGGAATGCTGGTTTATTTACTCAGGAGCCATATTACGTACTGATTTATTTATGCTTATGAATTTTGCAATATGTTTACGTCTCATAAAATATTGAACTACAGAGAAAATAATTGGCAAAATGAGAAAGTTTTTTTTAATTTAATTTATTTTTTAATAATATTAGTTTTGATTGTTGTAAATTTCTTTGATTTAAAAATCATATGAAGGTTGGAAAATGATACAAATAAAATATAAGTAAACATGTTGATGGGAAAAGAAAGGGACATGCAAAACATGTTACATTTAATCGAAACGAATACAGATAATTATTTTTTTTTAATTTTATTACATTGTATTTTTTTTAATTAATTAACCACACGATGAAATTATTAAAAATCTAAAGAGTAATTGTGATTCAAAAAAGATATTCCGCTAAGAAGTTTCACGACCGGTGTAATTTTTATATTTTCCATTCGATTTCACATTCTAGAGCAAATCCATATATCATCTCGCTTGGTATATGAGCTTTTAGCTTCAGTCTTTAACCACTAAAATGTACATTTTTAGATGTTATATTCTAGAAGGAAGAGTTTTTCAACGACCACGAAAATGTTTGAAGGTATTTTGCGTTCCTTGGCACGATGAAATTATGGCCACCCTGAGCCTGGTAACGTATGTGTGTCATTTCGGCTTTATTGCCATGAATAGAATATAATGCGCCCAAAAATCCCCAACAGTGATTGTTGTAATATTCGGACTACGTGGACGGCTGTGTTAATTATATTATTGAAGCCCGCTTACGCTCTGTGACATATTATATGGGTTCTTCTTCATTTCAACAGAGCCAAATTACAAATTTATTTCTATATATGCAAGTGTAAAACCAATTAAAATAAGAAATTCATGTTTTTTAAAAATTACGTTTTGAATATGTAATTTTTTTCTACGAAGCTTTGCTTCCATCTACAAGTCTAAATATAAACATATTTAGACCTGAAGATGGAAGCATAGCTTCTGAAGTTAGTCGTTTTAATAAAATAAACCCAAGTACTAAAAAAACAAGCGTTTTTCTTTTACAATTGTCAAATAAATGCGTTAAAACGCTTTTCAACGTTAATATTTTTTTATTATTGATGTTTTAAAATGCATGCTATGACAAAATGTTGGATGGATTATCTGAGATTAACAGGAGTAATTAAGGAAAATTTTAAATTATATTATTCAATCAAAAACTCTTACCAACGTACCTTTATCAACGCTTTGCCATTAATATGTAATAGCGAGTCGATTCTTATTCTTATTTAGAATGACACAGGGCTTATCATCTTTCTACATGTATTTAATTAAGAGAATAATACTACACTTTTATTACCTTCCATTACTATCCGTAAACACATAAGAAAATTAGTATTAATATTTTTATTTTAACCTTAAAGAAATTGTTTTAACCAAAATTGTTTTTTTGTCCTGTCATGCAATGCAACTAAAAAGGCAGTACAGTAATATGAAATTGCATGAAAGACGCTTCAACAATAGTTCTATATGAAAATTAAAAACTTAGTTTTTTTTATAATTTCACTTAAATACCCTCATTTATGATTTACTGTAAATGTGACTTATAATGAAATTTAGTCAGCCTTGGATTAAATTTAAATTTATGTAAAATTTTAAATAAGTTTGTATTTTTAACTAATTAATCAATAAATTCAATTAAAATGTATTATTGTTTTTTAAATGACTATTATTTAAGTATTTTTTTAAATGAGAAAACTCGGTACTTGCTTCGAATACGGGCCTGCAATATACCCAATCCTTTACATTGCCGAAGCAACTCGGAACAAATCAGTGTCATCTAAGCCGAACGATTTCAATACAGTCCCATTTATTACTTTAGACATGGTATGACGCAGTGCGATGGTCATTTAAGCGCGTCAATTAAGAATAATCATTACTCAAAACTTAAATGTATATTTGGCAGCTACCAATTGACAATGAACTGGATACAGGAATATTTAGGAATTGTGGATAGCGGCTGATGTATCGTCTATAATTTGGATGCGAATCGAACAATGGTTACTCAAATTAACGTACTTTTAAACATACACACATACGCACATACAAACATTGAAATCACGTTTGTTATTTTTTTAATTTTATTTTTTCAAAACATATTACATACATAAGTCATATATATGTATAATATTCCCGATGAGTAATTTATATTTCTCATTTTGAAACATGAGATTGAGGTTAACAAGACTGGAATACAAATAATAAAGATACAAAAAAGTTTTTTTTTTAATAACTTATGAATGGCAAAATATAAAAACAATAAACAGGTATAATAAATAGGCATAAGCAGCATATTTAAAATAAATAAATGAGAAAACAGAAGGTAAGAAGCATATTTAAAATAAACAAATGAGAAAATATAAAAATATGAGAAAATTTAAATGTGTCATTATGGCATTAGTCCTTTTTTACTCGCATACATCTTTTTAGGAGCACAGTTGATTTTTTTTTTTAAAGTAACTAGTTCAGTAGATGCTTTGTGGGTCAGATTTATAAAAAAAAGGTTCACTTTTATTTCCTGTGCTTATTTATCAATTTTAAAACATGTAATATTTATTGATATTTTAAAAATTTATCTGGATATAATTTATTAATTCAGCAGTCACTTTGTGGTAAAATCTATCCATTTTAAATTTAAGTTTGACTTTGTAAACACCACTATTTCTTAAAATCTATTATGACTCATGGTTCAATGCATTTCGCATCATTTTCACCGTAATTATGTGTAATTATTAAACACTGCAATTATGTCTGTATTACGTGTGATTTAAAATGAAAAATAGAAACAAAGAAACTTCAAAAATTAAATTCAATCGATACAATAAATACAATAAATAAAAAAAATACAATAAATTAGATTCTTAGAGACATAATTAGAGAGCATACACAATCCTACGACTACAACGACTTGTCATTTGATGGTCAAAGCGATCGCTTTATACACTGTATACCGCTCATAATTCTGATCATTACACACATAAATATCACATCCGTTCATAATCCGTCTTCATGTTTTGCAGAAGTTCGTAAAAACCGATTTTTAAACGAAAATAAACTTTCTCAGAATTGGATTTAGCGTGGTTCTCCGATAGAGTGACAATTTTATTATCCAAACGTGTTGGTAGATCCTAAAGTATCACGGCTCGGAACACCTGTTAGCGAAATCCGAATTAATGCCTGTCTGCCCGAATGTAGAGACTCGCGTAGTTTCAAAGCTTCTGGCAGTACTAACTGCTGGCCGGCCAAATTCCCCTGGCGGTCGAAATACGAACTGCAGCCGAAGGAACGGAAATTGGTTTCAGTCCTGTTCGGCTCTTTTGTTTTATCAGTTTAAGTACCTTACGCTCTATTCGGTCAGAATGTTAATGGCCACTAACTCTTGAAAGTACTTTGTTAAAAAATTGAACAGTATCACAAAATGTTTAAATATGTTAACGTTAATAAAATGCTTATTTTTTAACATCTCAATATAGATGAAGAAGAATATGGAAGTCTGAGTATTTGAAGTGCTCATGACCTGTCATAGTTCAGTCATAGCTAAGTATTTGTACAAACTTAAAATGTTGTAAAATGCGTTTGTTTACAATAGTGTATCGTCAAATTGATCTTTGATCTGTATCTGGTAATCATTTTTTTTTTTAACAAAACCCTTTTCCGGAGGTATTCATATTAGAAATTCTCTATTAATTTATTCGGAATTCACTTTGTAGTATCATCTAACCATTTTAAATTTAAAATTCACTAGTAAATATCACTATTTCTAAATATCTATTGTGACACACTTTTCAATACATTCCGCATAATTTTCAAACAAGGTGACCGAATGCATCGAAGTACGTGTCACTAGAGATTTTAAGAAAATGTGGTACTTATCCTCTGAAATTAAAATTATAAAGTGTCCTTTAATGACTTTTTTTGGGCTTACAAAAGTACAGTTTGTAGTTTAATTATTTATATGGTATATCTAACATCTATAGCTTTCAAACCTTAAAAGGCAAATCACATAAACATATATTTTTATCGTTATTTTTTATTGTTGTTTTTTTCATTATATAATATGATAGAATAATGACTAATTTCACATTGATTTACCTGGTATATTATCAAATTATGGTTTTATAGAAATTCCAAAAATGATGGTCACATATTGTGAATTAGATAAATTTTATACGACACATCTCTAAAATCTAAAACCGATGTTGAGCCCGTATTTTTTTTTATAAAGAAAACATGTTGGTGTATATTTATGTTACCTACGCATTCTTGTCGGAACAATTTATTATATTTTTATAATGACTGAAAACTGAGATATCACTTCTTGAAAAACAAATAAAATATCTCGTAAATTTTAATACTTTCCTGGTTCAACGAATATTTTACACGATATTTACTGTTCATAAAAAAAGTCTAACGTTATTTTTGATGACACCGATAAATATCTTATCTCACATTTTTTAAACGACGAAAATAAAAATTTAGTTTTTACTTCAGCCGTGCTAACGCTTAGCTAAAAATAATGAAAATGGCATCGTTAGAATTTATTTAATTACTGCTTCATCATTACGTTAATTTAATCCTTAGTTTAATTAACTGCGTATTATGAGGTTGTAAAATTGATATTTTAACTTTATAAATTTTACTTCGTAAATACCGATAAAAAATTAATGAGTTGAATATACCTATTCTGATCTGGGTGTAAAATATAAGTAAATAGGGAAACTTCGGAACAGGTAGATGATTTCGTATATTCGGTATGAACGTTTTCTAGGAATGGAAAGATGGATAATGATATAAAAAGGAGAATGAATGCCGGGAATAGAGTAAATGGTCCACTCAATTCAGTTACAGCAAATAAAACCCTATCAGCGAAAGCTGGCAGTACACAATGGAGTCCTGTTTCCAACCCTAATGTATGGAATGTATGGAAGTGAAGCATGGAGTTGGCAAATAAAGGATAAAAGTAGACAGAATGGAGTCGAAATGCTTTCCAGACGAATGTAGAATAGAAGCTGAGGAATACCAAGGAAAACTTCGTATGAACAAGTATTTAAAATACGACGGATAAATATAAGGAGATGAATGAATATGACGAGGCAAAAATTGTTTACAAAGACATAAGGTGTGGCATTCTATTATCTTTCCCTACCTTTGCGGGGAAGCGGCGTGATGGTGAGTTAGTTAATCAAATACTACTATTTACAATATTTTTACGAAAAAAGTGGTATTTACCGAGTAAAATTTTAATTGAAAATGGCTGGATTTTATTACCACAATGTGACTGCCGAATCAATTTATGAATTAAAATGGTATTTTAAATTTTAAATTGTTGTTAGTGAATCCCTAGTGTAATTTGTTTCGCGGAATTAACTAAAAATATTAACATTGACATTTTGCACCTTGGGATTCATATTAATTTGTATTTGCATGTAGTTTGTCCACGAACAAACATTCCGCAATTACCGAAGTGAGACCAGAAAGATAACCAGTTTGTGCATAATTTATATTCGTGTCCGGGAATACTTTGTATGTTGCAAATTAAAAGCAATTTATGTTTCTAAAATGAAATCCAGATTGAATCACTTTTGGTGGTACACGCAGCTTGGATTTAACATGTTTAAATAACGAAAAGTATGTGTTTTTTGTACTTGTTTCATTATTTGACTGTGATTTATTTTTGCATTACATACTACTTTTAAGAACTAAAAGCAATGTTTATTTGTATATGAAATTCATTGAATATTAGATTTTGAATTTCAGAATTTCAATGTATTTTGTTATATTTATGATTAAAGTTTACATAGTAAATACCACTATTTCTTAAAATCTAATAAAACACTTTTTTCTATGATTATGATGCTAAATGCTTTTCACAATAGATTTCAATAATTATTGATGTTTACCAAATAAAAATTATTTTGAAAATTTATCAATATTATCAAAAAATGACTGACAAGTCAATTAAAATAAGTATTTTATCTCACTACCTTTTTAGAAAATTTAAACTTAATTTTTTCACATAAAATTAATTTTTCCACATAAAACTGATGTCTCTTAATTACCATACAGATTGACATTACAATATATATTGATTTTTTTTACAATTATCATTTTTTTACATTTATACTGCATTTTTGTTTTTTACTCTTGTGTTTATAGAATAATTTGCTTGGTAAATATCACATTTTTTTATCTCTCCTGTTTTGATGCATTCCGTACTATAGAATTTTTAAACATGCATCAAATACGTATGGAGGAATAGAGGTATTTACCAAAGAAACTCTAATAAAAAACCTGATAGATATTACCACAATGTGCCTGAAAAATAAATTTGCCACCAACTCTCCTTCGGTTAAAAATAGAAGGCTTTTACTCATCGTGAAATCAATGGGTATGTTTCTTGAATACTTAAAGAAGAATTAGGAATGCGTTAGAATTCGTTGAGAGTATCGTTAGCAATCTTGACTGGATACCGTTCCCGTTCAAATGTCTGGATTCCGATCCGTTTCCTGGACGGAAATATTCCCTTGCCCAACTGCGAATGAGTTAAGCGAAGTTTTCGATTTTCGGCAGAGAATCTTTATTGGCTTCTACCGCCATCTCTCCTCCCAGCAGAACATTCTATAAGATAGCTGGAAAATTGGAGCAGATAATGGCTAAATAAAACCAGAAACTATCTTTCTGAATGGTTTGTTTGCAGCTCAACCAGCTGGCTGATCCATTTTTATGGGGTGTTATTGGTCTAATGGGATTACAGAATTGTTGTATCCCGGCTGTTAAGAATCTGATTCGCGCGGTGGTGGAAATAAAACTGGCTTTAAATACAGGAAACGGCCTCGAAACTGCCTGTCAAATTCTAGACGAGAAGTAAACAAGGTTTAAATATGGCTCGAAATATTCAGGATGTATCAAAGCCGAGATTTGACGTTTAAAAATTAACTGCGCTCGAGATGAATTAATTTGTTCGGGATTTTATTAAAGCACGAAAGTTG
Organism: Brachycentrus maculatus; assembly: GCF_059751285.1. Taxonomy (NCBI): domain Eukaryota; kingdom Metazoa; phylum Arthropoda; class Insecta; order Trichoptera; family Brachycentridae; genus Brachycentrus; species Brachycentrus maculatus. Next base: position 235,229 of record NW_028280828.1, on the reverse strand, counting down.
AACTAACACGAAATATATAAAAAATGTTAACTATTTTAAATAAATAAAGTGAAACAAATTAAAACTGTTCGTATTATCAAGTAAGTAAACTATTAACGATTATTATTATTAAATGTATTTTAGTTATAAACTCTCTTCAAAGCTGTGTTATATATAAAATATCAGTGCACATTATTATGTGCAAAAAGTTTTGAATATTATTTTATTGTATAATGGCATGTCTGCCTCCATCGTGAAGTATTTGTCACATTTGGCTACCATACCAGAATTACTGGTTCGATTCCTATGTGAGACAAAAAAATATTTTTTCACTCTAAATATTGTTTAATATTACCTTTGACTGGTACTTGATGCATAAGACTTTTCCTTCATATGATCAACGATCAACTTATTGCATTTATTTGATGCAGCGCCTTATGTACCATTGGGTGGAGATGAGATAAAAATATGAGAATGGCATGTTTTTCTATCCTAATAAAAATTCATGTTTGTGTGAAATTAAACCACTACCGCAAAAATATTAATTGTAACATTTATAACCAAAACATCTACCAAACTTGTTATTTCTTTTAATGACAAATCTTTAAAATTAGTTTCGATCACTTTAATATATTCGTTTTCAAGATTTTACCTTATTTTAATTCTGTAAAAAATCATTTACATTTATTTATTCAAGTTTCTACTTTTTTTCCAGTGATGTTTTTAAAAAGTTCATTAAAATATTCATAAAATAAAATATAAGATAAAATAGCTATTTTATACAGCAGTATTAATTGTAGTTACTTTAAATTCAAACCTAAAACCAAGCAATATAAATTGAACAAGAGTTAAACCAAGAAGAATATTGTCAATGTAATTTGATTGGATAAGTTTTTGGCGTAACCTCGATAAGTTAGGTCTCCCGAGAAACCGCCAAACTAACGCCTTTAACTCTCCGTTACCAACAAATGCCAAGTTAAATATTTTAATTCCCGATGCAGAGACATCGACAAGATAAAAGTCTAATGAGGCTTAAGAAGTTCTCGTCGGTGCCTGTGCCTGAAAATTGAAAGCCTCTACACTAAGCTTTCTGCTATGCTTTCATTAAAAGTTTTAACCCACGAACCGCCATTGGAAATCGCGATAAGTTGACATACGCCTTCTTCCGAACGGTTGAACAAAAATAGCGAAATGTTTACGTTTTTACCACGCTACTAATAGAATTGTATTTCAGAACAGCGCCAAAGGCCTGATTAAATTAAAACGTATTAAAAAACTATTTATTTCACAATAACAATTTGGCATTTTTGTCAACTCATGAAAGTGTGGTTAAAAGTTAATTTTATTTTTTTTTAAATGTAAAAAAAAAACAATTTCCTATATTTAACATTTCACAACTATTCAAAAGCTTCTCGATATGCCTCAAACTCTTATTTAATTTTTTTATTTAAATAATTTTTTATCAGACATTGGATTATTCACCCTTCGAATGATAAATATTTTAAATGTCTCTACATGAGACACAGATAATTACTACACATTTATTTTTATTTATAAATAAAAAACCTGAAAAAGATTGCAATTTTATTTAACTCCATTTGATTTTTTCGATTATTATTAGACTTCAGAATTCACTGGTATGGAACGTAAAAATATTTCTGAATATTCCTGGAAAAATATAAATTAGTATCATTTTTTAACATGCCGAAGCTTGTCTCATTTTATTTTCGTCGTCTTTTACAGAACCATATTGATCATTGAATCAAAACTATTTATTTATGTACCGTAGAATGGGGCTACTTGAACTTTGATGTGTTACTTTGTTTTTTGGTAATGGGCTCAAGCCCATTACCAAAAAAATATTTAAATCTGTATTTGGTCTACAATAATGAATGTATCGACATGATTCATTGTTTCCCAGACAGGTGACACTTATTGTCACGATACTTCGATCGATACCACGATCTAAATAAAATAAAAACATGGTACTGGGCTCTAGTAACACATCAAAGTTCAAGTAGCCCCGTTCCACGGTACTGTTTATTTATAACTGGATCTACAAAATTATTATAATAAGTATTAATGGATTCTCAAATAAACCCTGAGTTTTCAATAAACTACAATATTCACAACAAAGCAATTGAAAAAAGGCTCAGAATCAATGTTTATGCTAAGCAATTAGGGTGTATAAATTGTATATTATATTCCATTTTATTATTGCAATAGTGATTATTCAAAACCTTATCCGGGGTTTGTAAATGAAACAAATAGCTGAATTAAGCTCAAACTTTAATGCTGCGTTACAATTCGAGCTTTAGAGTTTTGAATTTAGTGCTTTCCCAGGATAAAGAAAACAATTTGGGATTGGATCAGTACCTATAAACTACCGACTCTTTACGATTATCTATCTAAAGCTCTGGGAACATTGGCAAGGTGGGTATATGTTATATTTTGCGGTCTAGAGCGGATATTGTTTCTCTAACCGCACTGTTTAAGGCTACGTTTTGTCGGGAGCTTAGCCCCACCGTACATTTGACCATGCAGAAGATTGGAGTTACGAAGAATTCGTCCATTTTTGTGGTGTGAGTTTTGTTTTGAATGTAGATATAAAAGAATGAAATAGTTTCGTTTCGTGGTCGGTCGAATAACCGCAAGCTTTTCGAAATTCCCATCGTTATGTTATGATTGGACATTTATTATAATCGATATCTGGTGCTCAATTTTCATCGTTTCGACAGCTTCTACAAAGCTTGAAATAAGGAAACCTTATAAAACAACTTACTCGTATAATATAATATTATAGGTATCTAAAGCGCCCTTGAGGTAGTATTTTACGAAAGTAGCGCTTTATAAGTTATTCAAATTTATAATTATTATCTCACATAACAGAATTTACTCGCACACGGCAAATCTATAGCTTACATTGATTAAAATAATGTTATTTTTTGCGCAGTTTTAATAATTATACCTTTTGTTTCTTTATATAAAATAAATGAAAGCTAAATCAAATATAAGCCTTACAGCATAAGGCACTGCATCATATAAGCACAGTGTTATCTAGATCGTTAACATGTGAAGGAAAGGTGATCAGCCCTCCGCTTCAGGTATCGGCCCAGGGTAATATTAAATACATATTAGAGTGTAAATTCACTAATTTTTATTTTCAATCCAAACACGGAACCCCCAGCTCAGTAGCTTAACACGCTAACCATTACACCATGGAGGCGGATAGTTGCTTAGTAAGTTATATGAGTAAAAAAAAAACGATCCACGTACGGGAATGCTTCCAAGTTTGGATAGCTCTAAGTTATGTGATCCTACACAATACCAGGCGAATTGTCCGAAGCGAATTTAGCAAACAACTAATCCCCTCATTATGAATGAACATTGTTGCAACAATACGAGTTTTTATCTGCTTATCTGACACCCGGCATTGTGAGGGACAAATATGGGTGTTGGGGAATGAAATATGCTCAAAATGAGGCTTTTGTCGAAAAAGGGCCCGCGACGGACATAATGCTCCCATCATTTGTAAATAACACGGTCTTTTATCAATTATTCGTATCCTTATCTCGGAAATGTCACCGTGTGAATGGATACGGATGGCTTTATTGTAATTTACATGTGAATTTTAAAAGCATACATGGATATGTTTTACTAATATTTTATATAACACCAATACAATTATGTTGGCACATATCGTTACATTTAAGATATATTTTACCATCGTTACATTTACCGTTATTATCATAACATGTGTTAACTAGTTATAGAAACTAACCACTCATTTGACTCACATACACTTAAATTATTATACTCAGTTATAAACAAAGATCAAGTCATGAACAAGTTCGAAAATTAAGAAAATCGTAAAAATTTTAATTCTTATAAAACGTTGATTATAAATATTATTTTTCAAAATACGTCACCATTATATTATCTTTGTTCCCTTTTACAAACCCCCCCCTTCTTTTTATAACCCTACCAACCTCTTTACATGCCTAATTTTGTTAGTTTTACTATTCACCTGTAGATTGAAAACATCTGTAGTTTCAAAACTAGTCATGTGTAATGAAATAAAATTTATTAAGTGGTATTACATAAGTGTTTAATTTTTAAAAATAAATTTCATATTCTCGTTAATTCTGAGCACCTCATCCTCTATGATGATGTAATTGCCACTATTTATTTTAATTTGGAAAATTGCTTGAATTTAATAATTTATTATTTAAGTCTCAGTTCTAGTTTAAGCATGTTAACTTTTAACGAAGCTCGGCAACATGAAATTTATGCTCTAAAAATGCATCATAAATGAGGCAATCTCAATGTCTTTGCATAAATGCATATTGTATTAGAAAAGTGTAGCTACCTCGGGGAAATTAGCTTTTTGTTGTGATAAGAATAGCCTTTCGCGTAGACCGTAATGCAATATCTCGTGTTATAATGTGCAAAATTCCACTACACATATTATTTTGCAACTGAATACTTAAATTTATTCGTAAAATGTACCAAGTTTTAATGAATATTTTGGGTTTTCTAATTTACAACTACGATGAGTAGTTGAGATTGAGTTTATTCAGTTTAGCATATTTATGAAAAATACATTTTGTTTTTACGATGAAAAAAGGTATGGAAAGTTCAAAATATTTATCCTTATCACTCTTACGCCGAGTGTGGCTCGAAATCACATGTAATACATCAACTTCGATGCCGAGTTTGGCTCGACATTGTGTGTCGCAATTTCTAAAATATGAAACCATTTATATATGTATATATATTTTGTAAATCAATTAAGTTTTAAGTGGTTAGTTAAAAATAAGTAATGAATCAAAAAGTGCCACTAAGGGTTGAAAAAGTGATACGTACAATAACATTTTCATCATGAATTATTTTAAGTTTTTCTTGTATTCTTCCTTTCGTTTTGCATAGGATACAATACTGCATACAATGGAATGTAACGTGTACATCTCAAACGATATTAAATTAGTATACTACAATTTTATCTCCGTAGTACTTTAATGTATGATAATAACTTCATACAAAGTAGTTATCTAGAGAACAACGATTGAAAACCTATCCGAAACGTTGCATACGTTTAAATTTACCAAATAAAATTAAAAAATTTCTAAAAAAAACATAACCTAACCCAATCCAATTACACATCGCCTTTCAATTGGTATTTACCTATAATTTCCTTAATCATATTCTCTCACTATGATTATAAACATTTTTTTTACTTAATTCATTGAAATAAAGTTTGGAAGTATCAAAAATGTTATACCATATTCATTTTATTCGAAGTTCATGGCAACATTGCAAGTATGAAAATGTTTAATGGCCGCTGACTGCATGATGGATGAGGAACATCAAAATGGCTTCAATATCTGTATTGGAAGCCACCACCATTCGGCGTCAAGCCAAAATCTTTTGTGAGGCTAATAAAGACATGGGGCTTCTCAGACGCCACCGGAAACAACCAAACCAAATTACGCGGGTGAGTTTACCCGCCTGTCCCTTTAAGGGTTGCCCAACAGCGTGTCCAATTAATTATCTTCTTTTTAAATAAAAAAAAAAAAAACAATAATAACAAAATTGAAATTGTTTTTCAATAGAATTCATGAAACATATTGTAGAATTAAATTACGAGTATAAATAGGCTTTAAAAAAGTTTAAAAAGAATAAAATTAAATATGGTATAAAGAAAGAATGCAGGGCTGAGATAAACATTATCTCAGCCCGGGTCGGGTTGTGGTTCCGTGGTTAGTGTCACGGACTCTTGAGTCAGAGTTTCTGGGTTCGAACCCACTCTACCACAATTTAATACCTATTTAATAATGAGCTGTTTAGGCTCACAGAAATAATATAAAATTGAAGTATTTTTGTAAAAATTAAAAAAAAAATACAAATATTCAACATTTATTTTTCTTTTACTTCAAAATATCAATAAATTCAATGTTTCCTTTCAATAACTGTTTTTTTTTTCAAAACCCTTTAATTATTTCCAATAAATACTTATTTTTTCAATAAAAATATTTTTTTCAAGAAAAAATGCAATTTTGTTCAATGATACCGGAGTTTGAATACCCAACTGTTGAATTTTGGCGAGAAAATTCGTCGATGCAGGAAATTGTTACCCACATGTTGAAATAAGACTGTCCGAACACCGCTCGGGTTAAAAACAAATGGGTCAATATTTGACTCGGGCGAAGCAGGACTAACGTGTCGGAATACGATGTAGCCGAGCAGTGCTCGGGCTCGTCAGATACAATACAAACTGCTTGCCCGAGTCACGCTCGGGCTAGTCAGGAAACTAGTTAAAGAAAGGATGTGACGATTGATTATTCTACCTTAATACACAAAATAAATTTACACCTAGTTATTTAGCTCACGCTCATGACGTCTCGGAAAGTCTACCCTGATAAGGTTTCTCCCTCGGGCCATTCTTCTTTCTTTATCTCGGTCATCCTAACAAGCTGGCTCCGCAGGGATACCGCATCCGATTTACGATTGTTTTGTCTACATTTCATCATGCCTAATTCTCAATTTAACCCTTCGCATGTTGGTTATTTTTTGGTTTCAAGTCGTAAAATGTATATCTTATTTTAGTCACAATTACAAACGGCTCAGAAGTGCATTTTCTTCTCCGTGAAGACATTAAGTCCCGCGTCTTTTGTCGAATGCACACTATTTTCCATTTTGCACTCGGCGCGCTAATGAAAGGTTGCCGATCCACGCCAGCGGTTGCCAATGAATGGCTCCAACTAACAAGAGAAAGGCCGCAAAAAAAACACGAAAAAGAAAGACGATTGTACAAAGCGCACATCCTGTCTCCTTCCTGCGCAGGATTCAACTGTCAGGTCGGCCTTCCTTTGGCCGAAATGCAGACCCATGCATTTCTGATTCTTATGGTACTAACACAAAGGGATGTTAGTCGCCTGATTTGCGATTTCATCAATAAAAAACGAATCAAACTATTCCCTTTGTTAAAGTATCACGAAATTACGCGATTTTTTTTTACCAATACGTATTACATTATGTAATTATATATTACCGCTATATATACTCGTACAAATATAACCACTGTCGTGATTTACAATTACTGCCTCCATAGTTTAGTCGTCAGTTTATTCAGCTACTATACTGGGGTCCCAGGTTCGATTCTCAGGGATATTAAAATAAATATTTATGTGTTTTCAACTCTTATATTTATTTGATATTACCTTGAACTAATACCGGAAGCGCAGGACTGATCACCATACCTTCATACAATAGATATTCATATTAACAATCTATCAATTTGAAGCAGTACCCTATACACCATTGGGCGCGAATAAGGGCCAGTAATAGATTCACATAAAAAATAAATAAAGTTTACATATAATAAAAGTGTCTCAACAAAGACAATGCATGTTTTCTTTTAATACTAATGGACAATGGAAGTATGGGCGATAAATTAGACAAATGTTAAAAATATTTTTTTATGTTTTCTAAATGTGTCGATTTTCGGTAGATTTTTTAGTATTTTAATTGATATGACAATAAAATGTTACTCACATATTCTTTTTGTACTAAAATTTCATAAAATAGACGAGATATGGTATTTTGTTTGCTTCATTTAAATATTTTGGGGGTGAAAATCATTTACAGTATAAATTTTACTTGGTAAATACCACCATTTCTTCAAATCTACTGTAATACGTGCCACTCTGGATTTTAAGAAATAGTGGTATTTACCAAATAAAATTCAAATTACTATTGAAGAGATATTATTACAAATTAACTGCCGAATCAATTAAAGGAAAAATTTAAATTCTTTTCAATAAAACTTACCTCTCGTTCAAAAACTGATACTTTACAAATTATTTTGATTCCTTCTTTACAGTATTTATAGTATTTTCACGCTTGTTTAAGGAAATTTAGTATTAGTTAATAATTATTTCGGTTACATAAGAGGCGATGAATTCCATTGTCTGCAGTGATGCATTCGTATGTCTACAATAATAAATGCATCTAGTACGATAAAATAGACTTATGTCTCCTAATAACCATCCGGTGTCGCGAGACACAAAGAAATTTCCAACGAAGTACAACAATCACTGTACTTACATGGAAATGTAATGACAAAGAGACTCGCATTAGTTATGCCGTGTTTGAATATATGCTGCATATCTCGAAACAGAAACAGTAGGTTGGATTTCATAACCCCTTCAACGCCATCACGACATACGTTTATTACGTTATGCAGAGGTTCTCAGGAAAATGTTTAAAGCCAAGAAAAAAAATTAAGTTTCAATTTTTATGAATTGTTTTTTTTAGTGCTGCGATTCGATAATCGCAAGATAATCGAGGGTGAAATTTCAAGGATGCTTCACGTTTACATATTACGTACACTATGTAACATGAGATAAAAGTAAGATTTAACGTAGAGAGAAGAAGAAAGAGATCAATGCATTATTTAGTTTTTTTTTACGTTAATTGTTTTTTGTTTTACAAATCACGGATATTTTTCTCATATTTTAGCTATAACAGACTTTTAATGCTAGTTTTTTTTTATGTCGTGTGCACATACTTTGTGGTATATTTTAGAAAACTTAAATAAATAAATAAAATTAAATTAAACTTTTTACCACTTAATCAACGTACTTTTCTCCAACTGGTTTTTAACAGTACCTTTCATCTTCAGGGATGGACAAATACTCATTCTTCAGTCTCTCCCTCTTTGTCGGTCTCTTACACTAAATCTCCCTTATTCTTTATTTTTTTTAAAGAAGTTTAATTTTCAGAAGAAGTGTTTTTACTACCACAATTCTTATAAGAATTTTATTGATAAAAACAACTCTTACTAGAAAATATTTTTGTATATTTTATATTAGTTTATAACTTTCAATTTATATTTAAAATCTTAAATTATAAATTGTTTCATTTTAACTTCTCATTTTAAAAGTATGCGCTTGATATTTGTTTACGAGATTCAATAACTAAGCATTTTTTCTCCATTTAATCGGTCCAGTGGTTTTAATTAAACCTTAATGCATAATTACCTTGTTTTAAAATCAGATTCAGTTGGAGTTGACTGGAGATAAGATCGAATGTGATCGCCGGCATTTGCATGGGATGACAGGTTTGTTCATTCGAGGAGTCGATTTTAATTTCATTTCGCTTCATTTCACAAAGTCATTCGCTGACTTATCTTATTAATTGGAAGCGAGGTAGTTTTATTTTTATTAATAAAATCATATCAGATAGCGAAATCTTGAATTCAATATATTATAATAAAGCTTTTAGTAGATCAACTAATCGTATTACCCAAATATAAGTCGACAGAACATATTTTTTTAAATATTGATACCTCCACAAAGGAATACGAATACAGTTTATAAGACTGCATATTTACAGAGTGAACGACTTATCATATCGCTCACTCCTTTCAAGAAGGTCATAAATCAAAAATCGACAATTTTCAGTTGAGCATGTTTTCTGAATGCCCTGAAAATGTTCTAAATCCCAGCAAAAGAGGCATATTTTAATTTAATATTTACCCGACACAGGGAAAAAGTTATGTTTTTGCATTTTGAAGAAAAAGTATTGTTTAATAATTTTTTTAAATATACTTTATATATTGTTCAAATGGAGAAAAAACCTTCAGGTTTCACCTAAAAATATCTGTTGCACAGTATAAAGTTCAATAAGTGGCTTGATGTTTATGTTGAATACATTGTATTATATTTTTAAACTTTAAAAACGTTCTCCTGAAAAATCATGTTTTTTTTATTTATGACGTTCTCGAAAAGAGTGAGCGATATGCTGGTTTATGTGATCACTTTTTGCACTTGTAACTTTAACCATTCTACCCATGATTGGCAATCACACAATATCATCATAATCAGACATCATTATTCACAAACGAGTTTTCAGCGCGATCTCTGTTTGAGTAAAGTAAGTTTTTTTTTATTCCCTTTCTTTCCCGACTGATCGTTTTGTGTACATATTCATATTGAGTACGTGTACAAATTTGGATACCTAATCCGATCCTACCATACATGCACATTTATGTAGTTACATAAACTCCGTACATACCATCGACAACATGACTAAAGCTCCTCTTCCATGCACTAAACTTAACCACAAGGGAACAGGCCGAAACAAATGCACGAATGTTGTTGCAAAATGCAGTACACAGCCATAATACCTTGGCGCTCTCATCCCGAAAGGGTTGACGTCAGCCACACCTGTAGACATCCGCCATTTTGTAAACTATGTTGTGATTCTGAACTTAAGAGAATGCTTTAAATGGCTCGGCAGATAATCGGGACTACTAGTACCCGTATTGCACATTATACATTATTAGGGTGACCATAGAAAAATAAAACTTTCAGATCAAATAATTAAAATTAATAACCTTTTTTCTCTCCATTTTAATCTTATTACTAATGGTTACCCTTGTCGAAGCAATGACTCTTCTCCAGTTGTCCCCCCAGTGGTTCCAGGCTATCCTCATTGCCATGCGCATCGTATCAATCCATCCAAAGTAAATAAACCAAATTAAACACATTTTCTTCCTTTTATTTTAAATATGAAAATTAGAAACATTTAGGCATTAAATAAAAATAAACCTGTAAAATAATTATTGTTCACATCAATATTAATTATTTACTTCATAAAAATATCAAACGGTAAATCTGTAGAATACAGGGATAATTTTATGGAAGGATAATTTAGGGAAAAAAAATGAATATTACGATATGAAAATAGCTTTATGATAAATAATTTTTTTTATACAAATTGGCGTACACAAGATAATATTTATTCAACTACATGTTTTTGTATAATATGTTCTAAGAAAATATTAAATTTTATTCATAGTTTCTGTATACACATTTTAAAAATTTATTTTGGAGAGGAAAACGAAACTTAATTACAATTGTAGTTCAAATAGTTATACAAATTTAGTACATATAATTGAAAAGATTATGTTGAGAAGATTCGTTTGAAATGATGGTAGAATAGAAAGTTTTCGTAGAATTTCTGGAAATATCCAATTCCTAAAAGACAATCCAATATGCTAATTATCATTTCAGATGTGAATAAGTTTTTTATGTTTATGTTGCAGAAAGAAAGAAATATTTATGTTGCAATCGATAGTACTTTATGTCAAATATAATATGAAGACAATTCCTTGCTTCTTTACAGTATTGTAGACTGAAGTATACATAAATAATATATTATTCAATGGTACACGAGGCTAGTACAACTTCAGATAGTTCATTTCCATAAGGCGGATTCTCTACACCTTACACCAACGCACAAGATCAACGGCCGTGGGCTTAAATGGTTTCATTACATAAAACATTTATATCCTACTAAAATAATTTGTAGTCTAATTTCAATACAGTAAATGTCTCTTGGGAAAGAATATATTATTATTTTTTGTAGTGTAACTCAATGTAACTACCAGTTACTTCAGTTACCGTTTCCTATATGGATTTTTTCAACATCAAACGGATTTTATTTCGGAATTATTTTATTTATTATATTCAAATGCGTACAATACTTTACACAATTTCTATTGGTACATACTTTTTCCGATTAAATAAATAGTAAATTAACGTAGCACTAAAATCTTCTATGAAACTTTTACAGTTTTTTTTATTTATCAAATACCACATTTTTACATCATTGTTGTCTCAACTTGAAGTGAAACATTTATCGTCTATCTTTATACGAAAGAAGATGGAAGTCTGAGCATCCCAGAGCTTACGACCTGGTATTTAACTGGCTTAAGAGATCACTTTATACACTTGTGTAAAGCTCCATTTTGCATGATTTTTTTTAAACCTGTGTATAAATAGTCTGGATGTTTACCCATAAAACTAAAATGATGAACGTTGTTATTGAGTATTAAGTGATCACTTAAAACAGGCAGTGCCAGATCGTAAGCTTTAGAATACTCAGATTTCAACATTCCCTTTAAAATAAATGCGTCATTTTTAATGATACACCCGTAATATATATTTATTTCACATTTCTTTTAGTTTTTATATTAATAAATTGTTATATTTCAATTTAAACTTACCACATATCATAAATCATAAACTTTCTGGAATGTCTCCTTGATTTTTTTTCAAATGGTAATCGCAAGTTCCTTTAAAAACTTAAGAGGTATTACATTAAGAAAACGATGAATGATAAGAAAAGTGTTATATTACCATACCACAAAGTTCATAATCCTTTTAACATACAAAATATAACACTAATTCATTTATAGTGCAATAAACATTTTTTACTAAGGTTTGGATTAATATTTAAATTTCAAATTAATACAATTATATTTATGAAAAGGTTTCGATCACAACGTATACCAATATTATCTTTTAAATTCAGTGTATTTAGATAAATTCTGTGACGTGTTACAAAGATGGTTAATTTATTAAAGATGTCAGATAATCTGAGAAAACAATGAATTGTGTCACGATATCTCTGAAATCTCTTGGCATCATACACGTACAGGATGGGATGAATCCTGCGTGGGAAGATAATTTATTATTGTTCTGTTACTGTACCAAATATATTAATTCTCCTTCAGCTTTACGTCTCCTCGCTCCGGATGGTCCGTAGTCTTTATCGGCACTAAATGTGAATTCCATTGACTTAAATTAGACATTTTTACATTGATTTAAATTTATGATATGGATCGTTCGAAGCTTAAACTATTCTGATATTAAATTATAAATTCACCATGATTGTAATAAAATATTTAGATTTTTAATAAAGCTATAAATTTTGTTTCAAACAGCGGCCGGATAATGCTTGAAAAAATATAGTAATTCATTTCATTGAGCATACACGAGAGTCAAATAATAATAAATTAATATATTAAAAATGATGTATACGATCGAATATCATATAATATCCTTAGAACCAAATATTTTATATTTTTTGTTTATTTATTTATTTCTTTAATATCTAAATGAACTTAATTTCTTATCAATTCCACATGGTACTTGAATATTTACAAAATATTATTTTACTTAATAAATATTTTATATTGAATGACGTCGGTATATATTTTGTGAGGATGAAATGCAAAATTAGATCCTAAAACTAAAAAAAACACTTTGTTAAAACACAAACCTATTGAATGATTTTGAAATGATAACTAAAAAAACTAACTAACCAAGCGTCGCTTCTGCGCAGGGGTAGGCAGAGAGAATAGGACGCTACACTAATTTGTCCTTATGAAGTGAGGTTCGAAGTGAGATAGGATGGAGGCGTAGAGCTTTTATTACTATTATTTCTAGGAATAGGAATAGGAAAAATATTGATAATATTTTCTCTATTACGTTAATTCACTTGGTTAAAAAAAATTATTTAAAAAAATCGATAAATATTAAAATTAACATGAAAATACAAAATTTAAACTAAAAAACTAACCAAGTAACTACTTACAGGTTTCTCTTTACAAACAATATTCGCCTCTTCCACATACATGCATCTCCTTTTTAACTCATTTTTCGATTTCGGAAGATACTATTATACATTATTATGACAATACGCGTCAACTATCATACTGAAAGGTCCTGTCTTATGTATATTAAGTGGTTTGGTGGGTCACTGCATTAAAAAAATATAAAAGTTTATAAATTTATAATTGGATTAAATGGATTTTCGTCGGAAGATTGTATGTTGTCGTGCTATTACTAGAGTTGTATACATTATTCTTTCTTCTACATTCTTGTCTGTTACCGAGCCTCATACATAGCACGCGAAGCCTCCACCCCTCCTTCCTCTCACCCGCCCCTCACCCATCTCCCAACCACCCACGCACTTCATTATAATGAAATATTTATTTTTCATCGCTCATGCAAACAAATGGAGCTTTCAAATCCCAGAGCTTACGGCTCAAACGGACTTCGTTTAAAGAATGAGCTAGAATTAGAATATGAATGGAATTAATGCGGAACCTCAAAAAGTCTTCGGATTCGCCAAAGATTATTGTTTCTTTCTTCGCTTATATTTACATACTCTACACTTTCTCATTTCTTGTATTTTTGAGTTGTATTTTTTTATAAAATAATTATTATCATTTCATTACTTCTCTTTCCTGCTAAATCTTTTATTTTATACCAGACCCTTTTTTTAATCTCTGAATGTTTTAGTAGTTTTATAACATAAATGTGGAATTGTTTAATTGTTTTTTTTTTTAACGTAACCATTTTTGTTTATGTAATTATTGTTTATTATTTCATTTTTTATATGTAAAGCTGTACAATTCCCGAAAAAATAAAATAAATAAAATAAAAATAGTGCATTGTTATTTTTTAATAATTTTAGAAATGAAAGGATTAAGAAAGAATTTAAATTGTAGGAATTTGTCTTAAAGAATAAAAACTGTAAACATATTACTACTACTAGTTTCCTGCAGAGGTAGGCTGAGTGGATATAACGCCACACTCGTCTATCCTGACATACTATTCGTTTCCTTCAGATCTATACAACTGTAAAGAAAACATTCTAATAACGCAATGCTTAAGGTGCCAAGGGGGCGTTTTGTCCAAGGTGCTAAAATGATATAATATGGGTTGGTAAAACGCATAGACGAACAGAAGGATAGGTAAATTTTTATTTAGTGACCAATTTACGCAACTTTTTTACACTCTGGGTCAAATATGAAATTAAGATAACACTTTTAAAAATTAAAAATAATTAGTATGTAAATGATAAAGTGAGGGTTTTTAAATAAATACATGATCTTTGCTTTGAAAGTTGAAGAAACAAAATCCTACGAAAATGTAATAAAAACGAATGCAATAGGACCAACCCATGAAAAATTATTTTTACCTGTATAGTTCAGCCCTTTATTATGCAGAAAATAAAATACTTTGTGGATTGTTTGCATGTTGAAATTCTTGTTATACCTTAGAACTGAATTCCATCCGTCTTCACAATATTCATAATATTCACAATACGTTTTCTTTTGCTTAATACGAACTTAGCTATTTTGAATAATAATGTACCTTTATTTTAGAAAGCATTAAGAAAGATTAACTTAGAACTTAGTCAAACGTAATGTTTGACCAGATATCCAATCACGATTTATATCTGTATCTGTAATATTTTATGAATTGTCTCTGGTGTATTTGCTTTTTGATTGGTCGATTCAATATTGACGTAACTAAATGCATGGTTGCACTTTAATTTTAATATAATTCATTTATGTTAACCGAAAAATGTATGGTCGTGTCTACCTAAACGATAAAAGGTACTTGACATGTCAAACACGAGAAAGAATATGGATGTCTGGGCATTTTCATTAGAGCATTTTTTATCTAAAAAAGTTTTAGTTAAGTTTCAAGTTTCTGTCCAAAAATTAAAATTTATGAGTGCTTAAATGAAGCGTGCTTACATTTAACTTCGTCAAAAATTAATCAAATTTTCCTCTTAAATGATCATAATAAAACACACCTTTGACACACGATGAAAGATGTAAGAACTCTTAAGAGTTTTCTTTACGATGGCAATTTTAAATTGCTTATCCCATAAACTTTACGACTTATTTTAAGTGTGGTGAACATCGAGATGATGCATACAACTATTTCGTTTATTAAGTTTTACTTACCTTTCACAATATTACTACATATCAACGCTGATAATTAGCAATATACTGAAAGTTTCAAGGATTATAAAACAAAAGTGGCATGTAATGGATACAATGACAGATATTGCGATATGTGCGATATACAGGGTGCCCTATTAAACATTTATAGGGCACCCTGTAAATACCACGCCATAGGCTGGTTCACGTCATAAGCCCTGTTAATACCTAGACTTCCATATTCTTCTTCATCTATGTTGAGAAGTCAACAGTTGAAAATAACTCCTATGTGGAGAGAAAGATTCGGGAATATAAGATTTTAAAATACCCAAAAATGTTGTGAAAGAATATCATAAAAGTAAAACGCTCGTGTACGACCACTTTTTTGAGTATATAAATGTTCACATGAATAGTTTCGACAACTACAGATGTTTTCGAAATTAGTCGTGTTTAAATTAGCAAACACAAAAATTTGGACTTAAACATATGTTATATTTTTATATTTAAATCATCACGTCTTTCCAAAAAGTAAAATGAATAATTTAATATAATTTAAAGGTAAGGTAATTCATTGAGTTGTTAAATTCTTGGCCCTTATTTTGAAGTAAATTGTAATTTTCACTCAGTCGCATTTCTACAAGAAGTGTACATGTTTCTGTGCGCGGGTGATAAACAATTTGTACGTAACTTTGTAACTGACAACATGAAACGCGGAATAAGGACTAATAAAGTAGGGGCTTAAAGTACATACATAACGTAACATCCTGGTGTTACAGGATCTACGTATCAGCATGTACAATTATTTTACAAAAGTATTTTAAATATATTAATATATTTAATATTAAAATGAAACACTAATTTCTTGAATGTTTTTCGTAGATACTTTGTGGCACATTTTATAAACTTTATAAATTTTTAAAGTTTTTTATATTTTAGAATTTATTAAACCCTGATGATGACAAGGTTCTTGTCTTAACCGGTAGGTTAAAGTGTACTTATCATAAAAAAGGGGTTAAAACAAAGTTGTTTAATTTTATAAAGCTTTGAAACACAAATATTTAGAGTCTTCTAAATTGTAATTTATTGTTAAACACACATTAAAATAAAATTTGTGATAATTGTTTCACCTCGTTCAAACTAATGTGAAGATAATTAGTTTGAAAATTCCATAAACAGGCGAGACAATTGTCACAAATATTATTTTTATTTATTTTTAACAATAAATAACAAAACAATTTTAGATACTCTTAAAAATCAATAATAATAATAATAAATTTAGATAACTTATACAGCACCATTTTCGTAAAATAATACCTCAAGGGCGCTTCTATTTATTGTATAAGAACAAACCCAGATTTGTAAAAACTCAAAATATTGCAATTAACATAAGTTCAATTATTTAACCTTTTTGTTTTCTTCAAAAAATTATGACTAGGTTTGCTATTTTTTTAAAATGTTTGTTCGGGTTATTTATTGTCTTACATGTATGTACAATAGCAAAGTATATCACTATCGCGTATTCCCTTCATGACTTGCTCTCGAGTCCCTTAGCTCTCCTAGACATGCATTCATAAATATTGAAAACACCGTCCAAGCACACACATATCTCCTATCCGTGTCTACGAGCTTACAGCAGACGGTAAATTTAATTCGCTTTTCTCGCGAGAAAGCAAGTCGGCCATAAATATTTTTCATATCGACGCTGAGAAAAATCGCCTAGAGAAAATGGCGGGTCCTTCCATCGAGATGCAAATATTGATGCAATAGTGACAGAAGGTTGTTTGTCGCCATCCTTACCCCTTACTCCTTGCCACCGCTAGCTCCTATACGACGCCATGTGTACTCAGCGAAGTAAGTATTGGGTGACGGAAAGTGGAAACATTCAAATTGGAATACGTCAATGATTTGTCTCAATACGGTTCCGTCTGAATTCTGAGTGAGGGAACTTTGAATTCAAAGTAGCTTTCAGAGATTTTTTGAAGGGAAGGAAACTTTATTAAGTTCTATGCAAAAAGTATTTTTTGGGTGATGTCGCTTAAAATTATTCGTATCTTTTTTTGACGCTATAACCACCATTGCACCTGTATATTCGCTACACTTTTATTTCAAAGTTTTATTTCCAAGTCAATAACGTAAAATTTGTAAAAATCTGCAAACATATTCCTTAAGTACATTCATATTAATAATCATTGTTATTTTCTACGTACAAACAAGTACATATTTCAGTTAAATTATTATCGGTTTTGTTCTTTGTTCTTTGTTTTGTTGGCTTGCCATTTTTTAATGTACATACGAAAACTTTGTACGAAATACAGTATTTTTCGTCATTAAAATACTCTATTAGTTCATGTGTTATCTTTTTTCTATTTTTTATCAATCATTGTGTCCTTTTTACTTCGATGCGAAATTATCTGATATAAGTATATATCATAAATTATTTTAGTACATTTCCTAAAATACTTAAAAATACAAACCCATTTACTGAAATACAATTATTAATTTTATTTATTTGACATAAACTTGTTTAAAAAATTAATAATTATCTCACAAAATTTACATGAAATCCCTTGGTACGTTGTCACAAAGATTAAATAAAAACAAATGAGAATTTTCACATAAATATTAAGATATCAAGTAATACGCGCATTTTTTTTCTTCATAAAAAGATCACGTAAATTACTATGTAATGTCATTTTTTCATGAGTTCTATACAGGTACTCCTTCCAATGGAATATTTTTGCACAAAATTGACCAACGTGACTTGAAAAAACGGTTGAATTGAATATCAATTGATGTAAGATCTTGGTATTTTTTCTCTGAAACCGGGATAATGTATTACTTGCAGTATCCTTTGTGTTTCCAAACCATTTTTTACTTCCAAATTAAAATTCTATCGGGGCAATCATTCGGTTCCATTCCTTCCATAATCGCCTATCAATTCGCGTTTAATAATTCATCGGCTTTCATTTCATTACGCCAAAAGCCACAAATCCGCGCTGTGGGGTTTTTAAAAGAAATCAGGTGCAAACATACCACTCGTTGTGGGAAATACAGAATCTATTATGACAAAGATTTTCATTTACATTTCCCCCGCTCTGAATTCACTTCCATCCGTTCTGTTTGCTTACACGAAATCTACGCCGACTCGTGAGATTTTTACATGTACAGATTGAAAGCTTTTTGCGCGAGAATATTTTTGTACCAAAGCTAAGCGCGCAAGGTATTTTTTATCGTTTTCCGCGACTGCTTACCGCTACAATCCAGACTGCTAACGGATCATGCGTTCCTGGGAAGTGAATCTTATTCGGGATTGGTCGACAGGTCATTATTTACTTATTTATTTTTGTTTCGTTATACACATAATTATAAATTATAATAATTTACCCTCGCTGAGTTTTCCTGTGCCGAGGGCACATTTTACAACATTTATTTATAAAATTCATGAAAAAACATTGTTGTTGTCGTGCAATCAATAGCCGATGATGCAATATATTTCAGATCTACCCACTTTCGTTATTTATTTAAAAATAGTTCTTAAACATTTAGTTTCTATTTTAAACGACTTTATGGATAATTGAAGCAGGTTATAAACTCTATTGCATAGTAATCAAAGTAGAAAAAATGTAGTATTTTTATAGAAAATAGGTATGTGCTTTTTTTTAAAGTACGTTTCCATAAATTGTGATATTTGTGATTTGTGTACTTTGCCCGGAGGTGGTTTTTTGTGTTAAATGAGAGTAATTCTTTGATAAATTTTCTAATTCAAATTAAAGGATTGTTTTAGCATATAGTTATTTGACTATCATAAGCTGTAATTTATTGAGTACATAATTCCTCTCTGGTAGTCCGTGACTTAGCACGATCTAGTGGGGTCAAAAGTCTACGAAATAGAAAGGTATGTATAACTAGATGTATGTATGCACATGAAGGAAACTAGGAGTGTATGTCAGGACAGAAGAGTGTAGCGTTCCATCCTCTTTGCTTACCCCTGCAGAGAAACGGCGTAATGGTAGTGGTATTAACATAGTATTCCGCCTGGGAACTCTTTAGTATTATTTTCAATTTTGATTTTCGGGTAACAATAATACTTTTTAATAATGCATTACTCGTACCACCCAAACAATAATCCCACCCTTTACAATAGACTGACATTAAACGCGAGCTTTTGAGACTGTATAAATTTGCGAGATGAATCGAAGAATCATTTCGGTACAGATATAGATGCCCTTCTATCTTATTTCTTTGAATATCAGACTGGATTTGTTGCATATCGCATTCGCTGCACGCGGTGCGGCAAGGGTGGCGCGAGCGAAGCGGTCGGCATCTATCCGATCACTCCCCGTTCCGCAATAAGTTTACACAATATTTGAGATTGAATTGAGGTGTGCTTTAAGTATATACAAATATTTACCGGCAGTTGCATTTCCTTCTGTTGATTCAATCTCCCGAAAGCAATATGTCATTCAGAACTGCTATCCACATACCTATAAGCGTTTTCCATCTTTTTATACTTATATTTTATTTATTATTTCAGTATTCACTTTGTGGTAAGACATGATGAAATTGTAAAAGAAAAAACTCGTTTTTTACCACTTGAGTTTATTTTGTTGTAACGACTAGTTTCGGAAGCTTTGCTTCTATCTTCAGGTCTAAATACATATTAACTAAAACATAAATAATTAACAAATTTACCCCCTTCCCCTTTATTTGTAGAACAAATTATTTACAATTATTTTTTGGAATAATATACATACATGCACTCTCTTTGGTTTTATGAGTGTGTATAAGTGTGAGTAAAATTAGTAAAAATGTATAATTATCACATTGATAACATTGAGCTTTTTTCCTTTTAAGTTTTCCATAATAATATGTACTAATGATTGTTTTTTTGTTACAGGTAAGTGTATAGTTATCCAAAAACTATTAATACATCAAAGACTGAACTCTAATGCAATATGAAGGAAGCTTATATCAACCTAATGAAAACTGTTATTTGGTAGGTAACAAACTTTAGCACATTTAATATATGTTTTTTTTAACTATCCATTATATTTTTATGATTGAATAAGTAATAAATATACCAGTGTTTTCAATAGTGACAAATGCATTTTATCGTGGTTAAACAAGACGTCCATGAGTTCGATTTCCAGTGTTGTTAAAATGGGATTTAACTAACCAACCATCATGCCCTTCACAAAAGGGTAAGCAGAGAGAATAGAAAGCCACATCATATTCTTTGCAAATAATCATCGCCTCTTCCACATTCATGTATCTCCTCATACATACCCGCCGATTGTTCTTACTCCTGAGTTGACCACTTGATGTGATTTTTATTTATTTAATATCACCCTGGACTGGTACCTAAATCGCATGACTGATCACGTGATTAACGATTAAGATGACACTGCGTTAACGTGATGCAGTAATCTTTGCACCATTGGGGCACACGAGAGTTAGAAGAAGAAAAACACAAGTGTAAAGAATGCGGGTATGTTGGTAACAACAGCGTAGCATCAGTCTGCGAATACCCGCGTAGTCTGGCAAGCGCATTCTAGATTTGTCTCTCATTGAAACCAATCATTCACTTAGAGCTACCAAGTAATACTTATATTGCAGTGTTCTACTCCCATATTTATTGTCAATTCTTGGGACTATCAAACCTTCGTTGTGTGTAAATCGTGTATCATGGTTGTGTACTTAAAGATTTCGATATTTTTGTCTAGTTTGTTGTTCAACGATGATACTCATCCACAATATTCCACGTACCGGCAGTAATTTTAAACTATTTATTGTAACTGCAGACAGTTGGTAGAATTCCATATTGAATTGTTGGGTAATAATCCAAAATTTGTCCGCCTCCGTAGTGTAATGGTCAGCACGCTCGGCTACCGTTCTGGAGGTCCCGGGTTCGATTCCCAAGGGGGGTAAAATAAATATAAGTGATTTTTTCACTGTAATATTTATTCAATACTACCCTAGACTGGTACCTGAAGCGGAAGGCTGATCACCTTTCCTTCATGTGTAAACGATCAAGATAACACTGCGTTTATATGACGCAGTGCCCTATGCACCATTGGGTGCGGATAAGGGTTTTATTATTATTTTTATTATATATCCAAAATAAAATAAGGTTTGTTGGATTGAATTCTACATTTATTAATGTATATGTTAATACGTGACGCATTTCATCTTCTTAGGACATTATCAAACACTGACTAAAAATATATGCAAAATGTCCTTATATACGAACAATAATTGTTATTATTAGGTCTAGGAGTGCTCCTAAATAAACGTAGAATTTAATCCAACAAACCTTGTTTATTTTGAATATATTACCCAGCAAGTAATTTTAAATGTTTATATATCAAGATTGGATTGCCCCTAATACTAACAACTAACTAACTAAATTATTATGTTTAAAGAAAACACTTCGTTTTTTACCACTTGAGTTTTATTATAGACTACATGTGTCAGAAGTTAAACTTCCATCATTCAGGTCTGTATAATAACATTCAGGTCTGTATTCAGGTCTGTATAATAGTTATTATACAGACCTGAATGATGGAAGTTTAACTTCTGAAACATGTAGTCTATAATAAAACTCAAGTGGTAAAAAACGAAGTGTTTTCTTTAATCATTATAACATGTCTTACCACAAAGTTAATGCCGAAACAATAAATAAAACCAAATTATTTATAAATAAAAACAATGTCAAAGTATAAGCGAGTTAGTACTTACCATCTTCCACCACCTTAGTATTTAACAAGTTATCATTTAATATTTGCAAGATCTTAAAGGTATATTCCCATAATGCTTCAACTCAATGTTGAAATATGAAAATGACAAGAAGACTGGTTGTTTCAAAACCAGTCTTCTCGATAAATAAAATTAATGTATTTTATTGAAAATGATAAAACAAAATTCCTCTCGCCTATTTATAACGTTTCCACCGGCGTTGTACTGATCAACGACCTGCCACAACATAATCGATAAAGTCATGCGATGTAAAATACCTCCATATGGAAATGTATCCATGTAACCTGTGCTGAAATATTACACACAGATATGCAATTTAAAAAAAATCAGTAGTCTTTTAAATTTTTTAATTAAATCGATTATTGGATAACATGATTGATAAACTAAAACCATTTATAATAAAATTAAGTACTTTTAAGCCATGGTGAATGGGATTCAAACGATTGATCAAATTTAATACAATTAAAAAATAAAATTATAATTTATTTAGCTCGGTCTTTTTTATATCCTTTTTTATCTTAGATTCATACTTGTTTTATTGGGATGATAAAAAATTTCAAACCTTATCAAAATAGTCAAATTCTTACATACATACTTCTGTATGTGTATATATATATATATATATATATATATATATATATATATATATATATATATATATATATATATATATATATATATATATATGTGTGTGTGTATTTTCAAATATAAACTTGAATGTGGTCAGATCGGGAGTCGGAATCATCGGCATATATGTATGAAGAAATGCATGAATTTGGAAGATGCGAACATTGCAAAGAAAGATTGGTGTGGCGCTCTATTCTCTCTGCAGAGAAGCATCGTGATGGTTAGTTACTGTGTTAGTTGAAAAAAATAACTGTTTTACATATGTATGTAAACAATTCACATTAACTGATGTTTTACAAAAGGAATTCCGTCTTAATTTCTAATATGATACACTGATTTTTTTGTGGAAAATAAAAATAAAGCGATACAACGCTTCCGAAATCTATTTTTAATAACTGCTCTACTCGTTTGTCATTATTCACGGATTCCCATTCTCACAATGTACACGAGTATTAGTCATGGACTTACATAGCCAATTACAACCACGAGAAGGGATCAATTAGGGCAGTTTTTCGTGGAATATATTCAAAGTTCTTAAGTCGTTTTACCCAGAATCTGAAGCACATGACGCAATAAATCATCCCAACTGACATGCTGCTACTTAATACTACGTTACATCTGTTTACATTTGCTCGCCTGTCAGATTGAGCAGATTTTAATGCACCTAGACCGAGAACTTGTATCGTGTATAATACAATTTGTATCCATGTCTCATGGAAATTTGTTTAGGGCCATCGCAACATAATACTTTTATTCCAATTTTACTTGCCATAAACTCTTTATTTTCGATTGATAAATTCTTACAATGAGGTCTCAGAATGTACTAATTTAATTTAACTAAAGTAATATCAAAATCTAATATTTTTTAAAAATATTTAAGAAATTTAATAACTTTTTGAGGTATGATATAAACGATATGAAAAAAAGTGTAAATATTCAATAGAATAGAAATTCAACACTCGATAATTCTATTTTTTGTGCATATTTTCAAAAAAGTTTACTTTTATTTATTTTATTTTAACTTTTATTTATTTTCGTCATTTTTTATACCATTTTTCTTTCGTTTCATTAATTGATTCAGCAGCCATTTTTTGAGAGTACTTATTTATTTGTAACTTTAATTTTATCTAGTGAATATCACTGTTTCCTAAAATCTATTATAATATTTTAATAATTTCGATGCATTCTGCATACATCGAATGCGATAATAGTTTTTAAGAGATAGTGGTATTTATCGAATGTTTTTCTAATTATATTGGAGAGTAAATAATGTACATATCACGAACCAAACAGGCTTTTACTTTTAACCTTAAGGTTCGGAACAAAGATATAAAAAAATCAGCCAACAATTCCAAATTAGTCAAAATTAATATTACACACGATAAGTTTTCAGCATAATATTTATTTAACATCAGCCTGGTATGATATCTTAAATGCAATACTTATTTTTACTTTCATGTAAAATAAATAAAGACAACACTTGCTGTACCTTTTGCACAATAAGTACGCTAAAGGGTTATTAGAAAAATAAGTAAAAACAAATATCTATGAAAATAAAACGTTGCGATGACCCTTAAGAGAGTAGTGTCGTTGGCACTTGAAAAATGTAGTAAACCGTGAAATTAATATTTCCGTGGAACTTGTAAATAAAATTCATCATTCTGACTTACTTTGGCTAACGTGCATAAATCATTGCTTATTTAATAAATACTTTGGTATTCACTTTGAAATTCAATGCTGGAAACCTAAACACCTATAAAACTAAAAAATTAACGCGAAAATCGGTACAATAATTATGTTTATATTAGAACTATATTTGTTTTAAAAGTAACTACATTAAAAAGCTAATTTCAGTATTTGATTCGTCAGTTATTTTGTGGTATTTTTACTGTATTTTCATTTTCGAACGGTATTTGAAAATAGTGCTGAATGTATCGGAAAACGTGTCTTAATAGATTTTTTTTAAATAGTTACATTTACCACGTAATACTTAAAATATATATTTTTTAATCCAACTAACCCCACGCCGCTTCTCAGGCAGAGATAATAGAATGCCACACCAATCTGTCTTTTGCAAAAAATCTTCACTTCTTCTAAGTTCATACATATCTTTTTACATAGGACTCCTGACCTGACCACTTTCTAGTATTTGACATACTGCGTTTTTGAAACTTGTGCATTATTTAAGGTGGTATGGACATGTCGTGTGAATGGATGACGAAAGAATGACTAAGAAATCATATGTGGCGAATGTAAGCGAAAGAGCTGCACGAGGACGGCCAAAAAAATTGGCATGATCAGATCAATCAGAACCTTAAATCTGGTGGTGTGAAAAATTTGCGTAACGGAGGGCATGTATGATTAGATGTATTATATGATGAATATGAAGAAAGCGAGGAGTGTATTTCAGGACAGAAGAGTGTGACGTTCCATCCTCTCTGCCTGCCCCTGCCCGGAAATGACGTGATAGTGGTAGTGGTAGTATATCGCCCACTCCTTTCAAGAACGTCTTAAATCAAAAATCGTCAATTTAACGTTGTGCATGTTTTCGGAATGCCCAGAAAATGTACTATATCCCAGCAAAAGCGGCATATTTTTAACTTAATATTTACTCGCCACAGGGCAGAAAGTGTTGTTTTTGCATATTGAAGAAAAGGTACTGTTTAATTATTTTTATAAATATACTAAATATTTTTCGAATGGAGAAAAAACTTTCAGGTTTTACCTAAAAATATCTGTTGCACAGGAAAATGTTCAATAAGTGGCTTGATATTTATTTTGAATACGTTTTATTATATTAAACTTTAAAAACGCTCTCCTGAAAATTAAGTTTTTTGTTTTATAACGTTCTTGAAAGGATTGAGCTATATGTCTGTATTCCATATTTTAATATTTCTCATTTAATAGGATGAATCATTTATATTTTGGATACGTCAGTTTTCAAAGTCTAAACACCAAACATGGAGTTAAAAATTGGACTGTGTCCTGTAAGTTTTTGTTCTTTTATATTGCAAATGATTCATAAATAATATTAGATATGAATATTTTAAATTGTATAAAACCAAAAAAAAGTAACTCGTATACACAGCAAAAAAAATATATTTTTTATAAAAATCGTAATACATTTTACTGCCGCGAGTTGAATATTATGACGTTCTTGAAAGGAGTGAGCGATATGTGCGTATTTGTGTATTTATAGCACAATGTATTTGCACCGCTGTACGTTTAATTCCATTTCGCCGCCGCGATCTCATTACTGCCGACGATAATGGCGGAATGTACCCCTGTCAACCCCTTTGCCAAAATAGCAGCCACTTAAATGTTGTCCCATTGAAATGCCGTTTCGGGCCCTCGTCAAAGCTACTGCCCGGACGCTGTACGCCTTGTGACGCCGTAGCCCTCGAGCGAGGCCTGTCTCCTTGGGCCCGCCTCCCTTCCACGAAGAAAGAATCTCAGAAATTGAATATGTCCCGAGGATTGTCTTACTTACATTTCGGTGCCCGTATCGCCGCTCGCTATCGTACGGCGTCTGGTTACGTCAAGTCCCTTGCTGTATAAAGTGGCATTGAAATAATTACTTGCTGTGTAAATTAATCGATGACATTTTGAAAAGTTTTATTTTTTATTACTTGAGATTTATACTACTACTACTACCATCACGCCATTTCTCCGCAGGGGTAGGCAGAGAGGATGGAACGCCACACTCTTCTATCCTGACATACACTCCTCGCCTCCTTCACATCCATACATGTAGTCATACATGCCCCCGATTACGCAGACTTTAGACACCACCAGATTTTAGGTTCTGATTGATCTGATCGGGCCAAGTCTTTTTCGGTCGTCTGCGTTCTGTTTCCACTCTCACATTCAACACATATATTTTCTTAGTCATTCTTTAGTTATCCATTCACTCCACATGTCCATACCACCGTAAAGAACTCTTCCTAATCTTTTCAATTATTTCTCGTTCAGCCTTACATTCCTTTCTTATATCTTCGTTTTTAATTCTGTCATACAATGATTTTCACACATTCGATAGAAAGTAGGTATATTTTCATTAATCGATTCGGCAGTCACTTTGTGGTAAAATCTATCCATTTTTACAACTACTTCTTAAAATCTACTGTGACACGTGTTTCGATGCATTCCGCATCATTTTCAAACACCGTATGTGAAGTAACTTCTAAATTTTATTGCTAAGTAAAACATTAATTTTTAAAAAAATGTATATTTGATTTATGTATTAAATGTTAAAATCAAACACTGATTTTTAGAGTCTACTAAATTGTATTTTACTGTCGAAAACACATTATCAACGTCAGAGTTTGAGAATACCATCACAAGTTTAAACAATTGTCACAAATTTTATTTTTATGTGTTTTTAGCAATAAAATAGAATTTATTACTCTCTAAAAATCAGTGTTTGATTTTAACATTAAATATATGTATATTTAAATGAAGTTCTACAAACTAAACGCGTAATATATTTCAACTATTTAAACTGTATAACGGTTAGCGTGTCTACTTACCGTGCTGGAAGTCCCGGGTTCAAATTCCAGGGGGGGGTGAAAATAAAATTAGTGATTTTACACTCTGCCTTGAAAGTTACTTGAAAGGTTAAGTCAGGAATCAGAATAATCCTCTGATATGAATAAAAAGATGGTTGAATGCGGAAGAGGCGAAGATGGTTTGCAAATACAGATTGGTGGGGTGTTCTATCTCTCTGCCCATCCCCAACGGCGTGATGGTTAGTTAGTTAGAGTATATATGTAACAAGAGCTTCATATGGCAACTGAAATTCATTAATAAATATTTTCAACGTACAGATAATTGGTGACCCAACATTTTTTTAAACCGTTTACCGTTTTTTTTTATATTGGCAGGTAGGGTTCTCACTTAAAGTTTCATAATAGATATTTTAAATAAATAACGATTTTTTTATTCTTTTGGTTATTATTTGGAATTCAGTTATGAAATTAAATGGAAATGAGTTTTTTCAAATCCTTAATTCAAACAAAAATATTCCTAAAACAAAGCTTTGGATTAAACGAGTTCTTGATTACTTTAAAATTCAATATTGACCCATGAAATCTGAAAATTGTTTGTGTTAACTTAATGTTATATCTTTTCATTTACACAACCTAAGTAACTATTGTTTTTATATCCTCGTAAAATTCATTCAAACCCTTATCCGTACCCCATTGATGCACAGGGCACTGCATCATATAAACGCCGTGTTGTCTTGATCGTTAACACGTGGAGAAAAGGTGACCAGCCCTCCAGTTCAGGTACCAGTCCAGGGTAATATTAAATAAATATTAGAGCGAAAAAAACACATACATTTATTTAACCCTCCCTGGTAATCGAACCTGGGACCTCCAGAACGGTAGCCGAGCGTGCTGACCATTACACTACGGAGGCGAACTGAAATCCTCCGTAGTATCCTCGTAAAATTACTTATATAAATATAAAACATGTAAATGTATTTTTTTTTGACATCAAATCAAACATGAAGAATAATGAAGTCTGGGCATTTACGGGACTGACGACCGTCATAGGCTGGTTTAAGTGATCACTTTACACACGCGTAACATTCACCAATTCTACCCATTATTGACAACCACACTACTCAATTTTTTTTTGAATTACCTGATTTTCAAGTGACTCTGAAATCTAGTTACGGCTTATGCAACACCGCTTATCATGACCCTACTTAGGCTTCAACTTTTTAAGTTTCATAGCCTATGCCTACTCGTGAGTGGATTTACTCTTTATGTTTATGTTATGTTACTATAATTTCATGTAATTCATGAGTGAAAATTCTAGGCAAATACACTCGCTACACACTACTCAAATTCTATATATAATATATGAACCAATTTCGAAACGTTGTTCTTGAATCACTAGAACTTCACTAGAGACATCTATTGGTGAGATGAAAAACAATATGAAAAATAACTTCTATATTTAGAGATAATTTTTGGACACACTCAAAATGTTGTTTGTAAATGTAATATTTCACTCCATGATAAATGAGTCCCTGTTATCTCGAATGAATGCACTTTATCTATGTCTACTCCTAAATTATAAAAATATTTTCTTTCTATAGATAAATTATGTGAAAGGATTTGCAATATTGGTTCCGCCCATTTGTCATCAGGAAATCTTTGTAAAAATTGCATTGGAACTCGGCCAGAGTGAAGCGCCAAAGCAAAGCCAATCCGTGCTTCAATTTATTCTCATAGAAATTTGGCATTTGCTGTTATTTGTTCGATGTCGACTACTTTGCCGAAATTGCGAATGTGTTTTTCGTACAAAAAGTCTCCGTAAACATGTTGAGTAAACATAAATACATTTGATAAACCTCAGCGAAAAGGAGAAGGTTATGAAAATGTTGATTTAATAGAAAAATAAAGTTAGAATCTTCAATATTCGGCTTCCACGATAAATAATAATCTGAAGGATAGTTAAATATTGTCTTAAACAAAAAAAAATGGTAGAATTTCATAAGGTTTTATATTCAGTTTCTTAAATTTGTCCGCCTCCGTAGTGTAATGGCTCAACACAGGCCATGCCTGAAGAGCCGTAATACGTATAATAAATGTATATATGAAATGAATATGTATATTGAATGTATATATGTATAATGAAAATAAATAAATAAAAATAAAAATAAAATAAAATGGTCAACACGCTCGGCTACCTTTATGGAGGTCCCGGGTTCGATTCCCAAGGCGGGTAAAATAAATATAAGTGATTTTTTCACTGTCATATTTATTCAATATTACCCTGGACTGGTACCTGATCTGATCACCTTTCCTTCATGTGTAAACGATCAAGATAACACTGCGTTTATATGACGCAGTGCCCTATGCACCATTGGGGATTATTCTTAAATTTCAAAATGAAATACGAGGATAATAAATTAATAAATTAACTATTTTTTTATAAAAATAAAGGTTTAAATAAAATATAATTTGGCAGTTACTTAGTGGTTATAATTATTTATTTTCAATTTAAATTTCAAAGAGTAAATACCATTTTTTAAAAATCTATAATTGTCGTTATAATCTTCGGGTATGTATGAGGAGATGCATGAATGTAGAAGAGGCGAAGAAAGTTTTGCAAAGACAGAGTGGTGTGGCGTTCGATTCTCTCTGCCTACCGATGGTTAGTTAGTTAGTTAGTGATGTTTACATGCATTCCGCATCAATATCGAACTTATAATTTTAATGTTATATTTGTTCCTATTTGCCTGCATTATTTTTACCATTTCATATTTACGAATTATTTTTAATTTCAGTTATTGTTTTGGGGGTCACATTAAAGTATTTTTATATACATTTTTAACCGAAATTTTACTTGGTAAATACCTTTTTTTCATTAAATCACTTATGACACGTATTTCGATGCATTCGGCATCATAATCAAACAAAATGTGTAGATATAGCTTAATCTAAATTTGAGTGTTTTGCTCTAAGTTTTTGAACCTGAGATTTCAAGTCCAGGACTGATCGTCTAGCCTTCATGAACCCAATCATCAATTTGACACTGCGTTAATGCGATACAGTGCCATATGCACCATTCGACCCGGAAAAGGGTTAAAACAAGAATCTAAACCTTATCCGATATTTTTTAATCAATCTTATTATGTGTATAAATACTACAAATACGTACTTTTATTTTTTTTAATGCATTTTATCGTAACAAATCTTTCTCAGTCTTGTTGGCTTTCTAATTTTTTATTCTATGTTCGTTCGCATCGTAAATCTGTTTTATCTTTCTTTCATCCTTCATTCCCTCTACCATTCAACGCTTTAGTCCTTTTCTTAATTTTATATATTTTCGATTACGGTTATAAGGCTCATTTAATCTCACTATTATAATACATAACATATAATACCATCAGTTTGTAATTTTAAAGCTCATTATTTTGAGAGAACGCGTTACGAGTCTTATTCCTTGGCAAAAAGCAAGTTTCGCCTACATACATCAGGATTACAAACTGTACACTGTTGTGCACTGCTAATTTCTCCTTTTCTGGTAAGCTCTTGTTTGCCGCAACATATATTTCAGTACACTACCAGCGTCCATTTTATCCTGGTTGTAATTCTCTTTCGATATCTTCTTCAAGCTTTTTATTTCTTGTAAATTCACATATTGTAACATACTCGTATATGATAAAAAAACTGTCTCCTTCTATGTTTTTTCTTCTTCCAAAGCTGTAACTGTGTATTATACGGAATATTAGATTTTGTGTGTTATTCAACATTTTGGGTTAAGTACAATACACCACAAAACAAGGTATATATTAAATTATTAAAAGCTTAAAATACAAGTTTAGAAAACTAAGTATTATGAATAATATACCGTCTTAAACCTTAAAACATTGTGTCAACTCATTGAATCTTATTTTTTTCGGTTGTAAAGATTATGAAATATTTTAATCAACAATTGAACTGCTTCTTAAAGATTTTTTAAAAATTTACACACTCAATGGTGCATAAAGTACTGTATCAAAACGATTTCATTGTAGACAGCCGTCGGGCGTAGTTGGGTAGACGCTCGACTGCGAAACTGGCGTTGGGGATTCGATTCCCACCAAGTGTAAAATAAAACCAAGAAAGATTTATTTTCAATTGGTCTGGGTGTTTGGTGTTTTTTTTTTCACATTTACCTTCCCTATCTTTAGTATGTTACCAGTAAAGAAGTCTCTAAACGTAGAGGCTGTGCGGGTTATTCCTTTAAAAAAAAATTATAAGGTGAAGTGTTCAGTCTTATACTTCAAAACCTATCCCAGGGTTGCATGCAATTAATATTGTAACGTAAAATTCCTTTTTTTACACCACTGGAAACTAAACCCGCTACCTTTTGCACGGTAGTCGAACGCGCTAAATACCACTCTACGATATCAGTCGATTTTTTTTGGTATATCTACGAAAAATCTCTTGCAAAAGCCCTTAAAGATAACTTATTGTATGTACAATTCGTAAATTACTTAGCATATTGTATGTAAATGTAAAAATGTAAAAAAATAATGTCTACATTACATTGTCTCCGTACTGCACTTAAAAACAATTGGTGCATTTTAGTAATGACTGCATTATTCCATTGACTTCATTAGCCATCTTGTGCAATCGAATAGCCACACTTACCATTATAAAAAGTAGGGTTAGTCTTATTGAAATCATTACACCACATTACACGATCCAAATTACCCGTAACGGCTATCACATACAATGACATGGCATTTCACTTTGAATGGTAATAGTTATATGGGGAAAAAACATTGGCGCCATTTTGTATTATGATATGAAAAGTATGTACAATCGTTTTTAAAATTAGGAAAATTGTTTTGTCTCTCTGTATTCTGTAGTTTATTTTTTTTAAAGACGTCTTCGTATCTTTTTTTTTCCAATGTTTAATTGTTGTGAGAAATAATCGTAAAATTTCACACTCTTGTAAAAAAACATATAGTTAATTAAATAAATATTTGTTATCAATTAGTTTCGTTTATCCCGATCCAATTGAAATATACCTTTTTTGTCATCATATTCGGTAGGCTTAATTTCTTACATCATTTGATTTTTGACAGGCGCTGTACTCATAATTCAGAATTTATTTAAGAACAAGTTCGACTTTCGTTTCACCATATAAAGTAAATCGGGCTCCGATTAAAATTGTGATTGACAAGATCAAAGCTTCCGACCGAAAGAAAAGAGAGAAAACGATGGAAGACAAGGATAGGATAAGAATATATAGCGATTGAGGGCACGTTCTCTGCCTACTCAATTTTTAGTCCTGAAATACTGGTTTTAAAATGAAATGTTAGGCGAAGATTTATCCGAACGATGTGTTTAAGCTATGTTTATTTAAATAAATGTATTGCTTAATTTTTTAATTTAAAAAAAATGCTCTGTCGATAAAACAGAGTGCGACAGCAAAAAAACAAAATGGCGAATTACGTCGGCTTTCAGAAAACCTTAAATAATTTAAAATGAAGTTTCTTTGTTTTTTTTTTCAAACCAACACAAATATTTTTAGTATAATATTACAAAACGTTTCTATTTTTACTATAGTTTACGAAGAGAAATTGTTGCTTACGATATAAAACTGTTTTCGTGGATATATTTCATTAAAAAAAGGGATAAATAAAATTAAATATAAAAAAAATCAATTGTTTATATATTTAAACAATTAATTACTCGTTACTCGGGCAATATTTTTTTTTCATTTCATTCAAACCCATATTCGCACCCCAATGGTGCATAGGACACTGCATCACACAAACGCAGCGTTATCTTGATCGTTAACACATGAAGGAAAGGTGATCGGCCCTCCGCTTCAGGTAGCAGTCCAGGGTAATATGGAATAAATATTGGAGTGAAAAAATCACGTATTTTTATTTGACCTCCCTGGGATCGAATCTGAGACTTCCAGAACAATAGCCAAGCGTGCTGACCATTACACTACGGAGGCGGACAATATAGTATCAATATGTGACCAATAATATGTACGTATGTTCATATGGTTTTGATTCTTAGAAAACTAATTATGAAAAAACAATGAAACGAAAAATTTAAAAAAATAATAACTACAAAATAATCTGATGAAGAAACCCTACAAAACCGTTATAAAGTAAACATACTTTCAAAACTTTATCGAAACACTGTACAATTCTTTAAAAAAATTGTTTATAAAATATGTATAAACCCGTATAAATAATTTTAATCATTGTACGATGTATTCCATAAATATCAATCATCAGATGTAGTGACCTTTTTGGATGAAAATGTATGATTTTATTTTTTTGATTTTATCTGAATATCGCGTGGTTTTGGTCTGGGGTGAGAATCATGAATAAGCTCGGTCCTCTAAATAATTGCGTAACTTAAAACAATACAGGCGTAAGTGAAGGGGCCTAATAAAAATAGGGTTGCAATAGGTCTGGGCGGAGCTTAACACTGAGAAGGCGTTCAATCTGAAAATTCTTTGTAAAAGTTGGTAGGCACACACACACACAATTGTACTTCCTTCCATTTCTATATTACTAGCGTTCATGTTAATACACATATATTTAATCCAGATTCATTAAAAAAATCAAATTTGTAATAAATAAAATAACTGTTCTAATTATAAGAATAATGTTCTAAATAAAAAAGAAGCTTTTGGCTATTAGTAATAAAGCAGCCAATGTATAAAGTAAAGACTTTTTCTACATAACCGTAAGGCTTTATTGGCAAACTTTGATTTTTAAATATTATTTTTGATACATATTTGTCACAAGTAATTAACGTATATTGTTAAGAATGTTACGTTAATTTTGGATGTAAGCTTCTTATTTCTTGATCTTATGTAAAAAAGTATGTTTCTAATGTAACATGTCTTTTTTTCTGGAATTTTCTTATAAAAACGTATGTCCCTGTATTGCATTTGCTCCAGCAATGCAAACGTATGTAAGTAAAAAGGAATTTGAAAAATGTAATATCGTTTGCAAGTTAATGTTTTTTTTCCCACAAATTCACATATCCGACTGCAATATCTAGTTTTTCAGGAGTGCAAACTTGGTACTATTGAAAGTTTCCAAGAATGAGAAGGGAACATTAAAAAAATATGCACCTTCTGCATTTCTTGTATATAAAATACCACGATATATTATTATTTTTATCCTCTCCAAGGATATTTATCGAAAGAAAAAAAGTAGGAACATTATAATTCATATATCCACTGAAAGAATTTACTATCCCACATTATTTCTCATAACTCGATATAAATATTTATTCCATTTCATGTTTTGAGACCAGTTTTTATAAATTAATTTTTATATTTCTTTTTTTAATAAAAAATAAACCCAGTTCATTTTTTATGTAATAATAAAATAACCTGTGTAAATATTTTATTTGTATTTTTATGTTTTTAATTATATGTATGTATAAATATAATATACATATTTCATAGTATTTAATAAAATAATGAACCAAATAGAATAGAGTTTGAGGTTTTGAATAATGGTTCACACGCTTATTTATTTAATATCTCATAATTCCAATAATATAAGCAAACAAAGCAGATTTTAAATTTTTATTTAAAAAAATGTAATTTACATAATATGATATAATTTATGTAACGTAAAATCCTGAATAAATAAATAAATTTGAACGCTGGATCCGTATATAAATATAATGTGGTGTCAAAAGCATTCTCCGAATTGCCAGGATAATAAAATAGATGTATAAATTTCATTCCTCTCTTGTGAGACGATTTAATTGAATATCACGTTGAAGGCATAAATTTTAGTCATATTGTTCCGTGCGCCTATAAATTTACTTAAACGGACAAGTTCCCGGTTTCAGTTTCTTCAACGACCTGCCATATAAACAAATATTCTTGAATAAAATTTGTCCCCATAGTCGTTTATACTAAATCGTTAACCATTTGTTATTCGGGTAACGTATACAGATAAAATCTGCGTCGCTCTTGTACTGGTATTAGAATTACGTGTTATTCATACATATTTTAATATAAATTGTTCACGTAATGTATCGCCTACATCGTTCCCAAAAACGTAAACGTGTTCCTTATTTACTTTCCCATAAGAATTTTACTTTGATGTTGCGATTGCGTCGTTCTTTTTACCAAGACTTCACACTACATGTGTAACGTGCATTTCAAGGGATACGCTTGGATTTTTTTCTTGTTTGAACAGAACGGTAAATTTCACTTTATCAAAGACTTTTTATAGAATAAAAAATAATTCATTGTTGTTTTCTTTACTTTGCTTTATTTTGTCCTTGTGGTAGTTTTAAGGCAAAATATTTTAATGTTTAAATATTACCAGAGAAATGAAAGGTTGACATTTGGCGCAGTGCTTTTCAAGCTAATGTGTACCTACCATATGTACATATTTATTTTTTTACTGGACAATTTATATTGACCATTTTTCGTGCAAAATCACCTCAAGGGCAGTTTACAATTAACGATGATTTTAATTTAAAAAAATGTAAAAGTATAAATAAAATATGATTTTTTTTTCTTCAAATCCTTTGCACCCAAATGGTGCATAGGGCACTGCATCATATAAACGTAGTAATATCTTGATCGTTAACACATGAAGAAAAGGTGATCAACTCTCCGCTCCAGGTACCAGTCTAGGGTAAAATTGAATAAATAATATGAATTTGTCCGCCTCCGTAGCATAAAAAATAATATTTTTACTACATAACATTATTTTACTTTTAAAAAAAAGTACAACAGATGGATAAAAAGGTTGTTTTTTTAATTGTTTTATTTTTATTTTTCGTTACACTATCGTCGATTATATTCTGAAGACATAGTTATCAGCCCGTTCTGTTCGCCTCCGTAGTGTTTGTTCGACTCCGTAGTGCAGTGGTCAGCATGCTCGGCTACCGTTCTGGAGGTCCCGGGTTCGATTCCCAGGGGGATCAAATAAATATAAGTGATTTTTTCACTCTAATATTTATTCAATATTACCCTGGACTGGTACCTGAAGCGGAGGGCTGATCACCTTTCCTTCGTGTGTTAACGATCAAGATAACACTGTGTTTATATAATGCAGTGCCTTATGCACCATTGGGGTGCGGATAAGGGTTTGAATAAAGTTATCAGCCCTGCGCTCTAGATTTTTGGATAAACATAAATTAAGTAGAATAGAGAAGAAATAGTAGATCAGCAATAATGGACTCGGTTTCGCATACCCATTCCAGAATTAGCTTGTGCATGCTACCGCTAAAGCGTACATGTCCCTCGAGATGCTTAGATACGTATCTAAATTTGATGGCCCCTTACTCGTTTCATAGAAAAATGATGATAACGTATCTAGAATAATAGTTATTAATAACAGTCTTAGAGGAAATACATCATTACGGGTGTCGCGTGTGAAAAAGATAATTGCCAGGAATTATTATTGAGGTAATGGCGCAATTTGCGTTGAATATCCCGACCCCGGGCCTGAGTCCTGTAGCCTGGGCCCACATAGCGAGACTGATTAGGCCGTGAGAAATACTTCAGTTGACAGAGCTCTGTAATAACTGCTATTAGAGCAGCTTTTACCGATTAAACGATCGGGAATTAAGATAGTCCATATTTAATAAAATATTGATTTATTTACGTTTGATTGACGCAACCTACTCAAATGACATGTTTGTCAAGTATTCTTATCAAGATTGACATCAAATTTACTACTACATTTACATTATTGATATAATATGTATTCGTAGCTTTTATTAAATAATATATTAAAAATAAATATAATTTATTATTATTCTCTCACTTCAATATATGTTTGTATGTATGTGTATATGTGAATGGTTTATTTTTATACATTTTCTAAAAATTTATGGTATCGAAAGCGTCAAAACCACAGAATTCGCATCATTCCTCAACTGATGGCTCCACATTCAGCTGTACTTCTAAATCTATTGAATTGGTACCAAAATGTAAAAGGGATCCATGACCAGTGCATACAATAAGAAACCAGACCATATGACCAGTAGTTAGAACAGTGAGATGATCTTTTAGAAAAAAACTAAAAAAGCATTTGTTTGCTACATTGCCTTAGTCTCATTTTTCTCAATTCAATTACAGTGAAGCACCCATTTTACATAAACTGATGTAAATAAATTACGCAAATTTATTAATATTATTATTTATGCAAGTAAAAATAAAACATATATTTTTTAATTAATACAATAAGGCTGTTCCATGATGGGCAGTGATCGCTGAAGCTAGCCAAATCCCAGGTCGTGAGCACTAGGATTCTAAGCTTACATCTAATTCCATATGAACGATAAATATTCACTCTTATGTCTTCACATATGATACAAAATAATGCGGAATGCAACGAAATACGTGTCACGATAGATATTAACAAATAGTGGAATTTACTTTGTAAAACTCAAATTTAAAATTAGATAAAAATATGTATTGTCTTGAAACACCAATAATGTCAAGTATCGAGTTTAAATTATCTTAAAAATAAGCCTTTGTAAATTTGTAGGTAGCATAGGCATAATCAGTTTTTATTTCATATGCAGCTGTATACGACGTATTCCTCGCACAAGATATTTAGGATACGGTGTTTGAAAATGATGCGGAATGCATCGAAACACGTGTCACAGTAGATTTTAAGAAATATTGGTATTTAATAAGCGAACATTAATTTTAAAAAAATATTTAGATTTTGTACGAAGATGAATGTATGTAGATAATCTTCCATACATAATAATGCACGAGAAAGTAGTATACACATATACTTAGTTATACAATATATACATGTACACAAATACCTACATATATTCAATACTTTTACCCCATTGATTGTTTCTATACCACGCCCGATTTTAAATCAGCCATATTAATTCCCCGCTGTTTAAATTTAAACAAAAGACTTTTTATATATATTTTCACAGCTGGGGTTCACGACACCCTGCATCCATTTTTTATTGGTACTTAGTAAGGTAGAGCTGTTCACATATGGCTTAGTATTCTATTAACTATTTTATCGAAACAATCAAATGAGGTGATTAAAAATAAATAAATCCAGTAGAACGTTAAAAAAATCCCTTTAATTGGTCTAGATCTGAAACTGTCAACAAATGATTAAACCGTAGTTATTATAACTTTTTCATAAATAAGGGATAATATTGAATTATACAATTTCAATTTCACTTGGTAAATACCACTATTTTTTAAAATCTATTATCACATACATTAGACTCCTGCGATGTTAATTCCCAGCTGTCAATACAACTCTTTGGTGGTCTGTCTGTAGTCGTCTTCCTTGAGCTTGGCCGTGCAGTGCAACGTGGGGGAGTATGGATGGTTCCATTCTCATTCTCACATGTCCATACAATTGTCTTTTTCTTTGTCTTCCCCACCTAACGACGTCTTGGATCTCGCATATTTCTCTTATCCTGGTGTTCTATATCGTACACTCTTGCCAGATATGCTCCTTAGTCTTCATTTCTGATATTCTTAGCGCGTTTTTGTTACTGCGTTATCCGTTCTGCATTCGATGCCATTTCGCTCACTCCTTTCAACAACGTCATATGCAAAAAAAACTTGATTTTTCAGGATATCGTTTTTAAAGTTTTAAAATATAATGAAATGTATTCAAAACAAATATCAAGCCACTTATTAACCTTTTTACTTTGCAACAGATCTTTTTAGATAAAACCTGGGTGTTTTCTCTCCATTTGAAAAATATTTAGTATATTTTAAAAAAAAATTAACAATACCTTTTCTTCAAAATGCAAAAACAACATTTTCTGCCCTGTGGCGGGTAAATATTAAGTTAAAAATATGCCGCTTTTGCTGGGATATAGTGGGCATTTCATGGGCATTCCGAAAACATGTACAACTGAAAATTGACGATTTTTGATATACGACGTTGAAAAAGAGTGAGCGATATGTCATGATAGGTCGCACAGAAGTTTTATAAATTTTACGTATTTTTACGTTTTACATATTTGTTCGATTTAATAATATTTTTTAAAAGTTGGCATCCCTGCAGGAGTCCCTGCTCCGTGATCGGGCTGCGTATCACAAGTACTCCCTGTCCTTGCGATTGGTCCTCCCCATTAATCACGTGACATAACACGGCGGCAGGCTTTGCAGCGGGGTGGGGCGAGGGGCGGGGGCGGTAGTGAAGAGGGCGGCCATTTTTCGTTTAATAAGTAGGAGCCGTGAATATAATCTTGCAAGAGAACGGAACGCGTGGCGAAATCGAAAATTCTCTAAAACCATTTTGTTTTAAGACTGATATTATAAAAACATATCGCTCACTCCTTTCAAGAACGTCATAAATCGAAAATTGTCAATTTTCAGTTGTGCATGTTTTCAGAATGCCCAGAAAATATACTATATCCCAGCAAAAGGGGCATATTTTAAACTTAATATTTACCCGCTACAGGGCAGAAAGTGTTGTTTTTTTCATTTTGAAGAAAAGGTATTGTAAATTTTTTTTTTTTTAATATTCCAAATATTTTTCAAATGGAGAAAAAACCATCAGGTTTCACCTAAAAAGATCTGTTGCACAGTAAAAAGTTCAATAAATGGCTTGATATTTATTTGTAATACATTGTGTTATATTTTTAAACTTCAAAAACGTTCTCCTGAAAAATCAAGTTTTTTGATTTATGACGTTCTTGAAAGGAGTGAGCGATATGACATCCGCGTCAAACAAGTGTGGTGATATTATTTTTTTGACATCTCATCAAAGATGAAGTGGAAGTCAGGGCATTTACGGGGCTGACGACCGTCACAGGCTGGTTTAAGTGATCACTTTACAGACGTGTAACATTCACCAATTCTACCCATTATTGACAACCACACTACTTAAATTCTTGGAAGTTCTATATATATGAACCAATTTAGAAAAACCAATTAAGAACAAGGTTTCTAAATTGGTTCATATATATAGAACTTTCAAGAATTTGAGTTGTGTGGTTGTCAATAATGGGTATAATTGGTGAATGTTACACGTGTGTAAAGTGATCACTTAAACCAGCCTATGACGGTCGTCAGCCCCGTAAATGCCCAGACTTCCATATTCTTCTTCATCTTTGATGAGATGTCAAAAGATAATATAATATTTACCAGCTACAGGGCAGAAAGTGTTGTTTTTGCATTTTGAAAAAAGGTATTGTTTAATTATTTTTTTAAATAAACAAAATATTTTTCAAATGAAGAATAAACCTTCAGGTTTTACCTAAAAAGATCTGTTGCACAGTAAAAAGTTCCATAAGTGACTTGATATTTATTTTTAAAACATTGTATTTTATCTTTCAACATTAAAAACGTTTTCCTGAAAAATATTTTTTTTATTTATTACGTTCTTGAAAGGAGTGAGCGACATATGAAATGCAATCCCACCTAGAAACATCAATTACAAAAAAATTAAATGGTAAAAATTATTGCAATAATAACATAAATCAAATTAATCCACTATTATATAAAGTAAATTAAACAAATGTGATATTTACAAATGCGTACAAGCGACAAATGTCTTAGTGCAAATTATCAGATATCAGATAGATGCACTTACAAATTATATAAGTGCATCTTAGAAAAATATTTTTCAGTTAACCTGATTGGGAATTTATTTATTATTTCCTCATTTTCGTGAGATTTCAACTCCGATATTAAATAATCAGTCCGCCAAACTGCTAACAATTCTTCTTTTCATTATGCGTACTATATTTGCATTTTGTAAAAGAAAACCAACCATACCTTTTGCGGCATCTCTGAGGGCTCGGATTTGTAAACAATTTACGATATTATCCCATAGTAT
The DNA here is from genome assembly GCF_059751285.1 of Brachycentrus maculatus. NCBI lineage: Eukaryota > Metazoa > Arthropoda > Insecta > Trichoptera > Brachycentridae > Brachycentrus > Brachycentrus maculatus. The sequence continues at coordinate 193,965 of NW_028280828.1, read as the reverse complement.
TTTTTGAATTGTGCGTTTAATGGACGTGCGCTTATTAATCGCAATATTATACAATCCTTTGATAATAAATTCGATGAAATTCCTCCTTCGGTCATGGACCCGAGCCGTCGATCAGCGGCAGAATCATAATAAATATATCACAAAGACTGGAAAGGGTCGTAAATATTTCCCATATCAAGACATCTTGAGGATAAAAAATACAACAATGCCGATATAAACTATATTTTTTCTCATTTCAATATGCTTTTTCATATTACCTACAGATTGTAACTTTACTTGCTAGAAAGAATAGTAAAACAAATTTGCGAGGCGAATGAAGTAATGGTTATTGAACCAGAATAAGATCGAGGAATACTTGACTTGATTCAAGTATTTGAAATACTTGAAAATGGTTTGGTTAGAAGTTGAAATAATCGGCACCCGCCGATACATACATCCCCTCATACATACCCATGTATGAGGAGATGTAAGAATGTGGAAGAGACGAAGATTGTTTGCGCAGATAGATTGGTGTGGTATTAAATCTTCTCTGTCTACCCCTGCTGGGAAGCGAAGTGTTGGTTAGTTATTAAGCTAAGTTTTATTTTTTTAACATCACTTTTAGGTAGAGATAATCATTATTTTATTTTACGATTTATTTTACTTGTTAATATATACTTATTTTTTAAATCGATATCCCATCAAGTTCTAGGACTATAAATCTACTCTCGGATTCATTGTTTTCTTAAGCCGACAGACTGCAGATATAAATGAACTTGGGTTTATCGCGATTGATCGGGGGAGTAAATTTTCAGTCTTTTTGATTCGTTTAAAAATATTTAAGTAATAAAAATAAATAGCCTTTAGTAGTCGGCCTGAGTGACAGCCCTTCAATGGTATCGAGTGCAATGAATTGAATCTTTGATCTGCTTGACAGAGACGGATTACTCCATCTGTCCCCGTTCCTCTCAGATACTTTGATCCGCTGATTTAACGCATTCAGTCCCGGCGGTATTTTTGCAAGGACCTTTTGTGATTTTTTTATTCAGGTTGAATGTTTTATAACTGTTTTTCTCTCCTACCTTACGACCCCCATTGCGGGAGTTGGTCTGAAAATTTGCCATCGTCTATTTAAAACTAGTGTTCTGTTTTTATTTGTAATCTTTATATATGTACTTATATCAAGGTGAAAAAATGATCTTTCCTTGTGGTATGGCTGAGATAAACATTACTGATTTTTTTATGGTGTGTATTTTTTTTAGATAGGAGTTGCACTTATTATTTTGTTCAAGTTTTATAGATCGTTAAGTATATTTTTGTTTATTCTTAAAAACATGTTTTATTTAAATCTGCGTTTAGAGGTGTGTTGACAAGGTTTGGAAATGTGAAACGAATGGATGAAGAATGAATGGTAAATAAATATGTGAGACAAATATAACTAGAAATAGGAGTAAAGAAAGACCGACGATTTTTTTACATTATCAAGTATTTCAATTATTTCAAAGTGGTCAGAGAGTCAAAAGTTAGAATAATCGGCAGATAAGTATGATAAGATACATGAATGTGGAAGAGATGAAGAAATTTTACAAAAACAGAGTGATTCTCTTTCCTAACCCAGCGGAAAGCAGCATTACAGTTGGTTAGTTAGTTTCCTTTTAGATTGAATATTTTATTTTTCGTCTAGAAGTCTACAAAATTAAGTTATCATTATAATTTAAATCCTTATTTATCCCTTATTTGTATATTTTATTATTAATATTATTTTATATGTTATATATGTACATAATTAGTCAGCTTGACATTCTTCAAAAATCATTGCAAAAAACGGTGATCGTTAAATGTTGGTCTTACTTACGATATTGCCCACATTTGGGAACACACTCTCAATTCATGTAAACATATAAAACAGAAAACATACGCAACAGATACGTAGCTATTCATAGATTGATACGTAGTATCAATATATTGATCGTAGCATCAATATATAAATATCTCCTATGTGAACAAACCCGTTGATTGGCAAAGATTGGCGTTTAAGTTGTAGAACTTTTTTATCGATAAATTATACATGAAGAACACGTAAATAAAATACAATTGTTTCGCCTTTTTATGTTGTATTATCAGTGTTTGATTTTAATATTTAATAAATAAATGCAACCAGATTAACTGAAAACCCAAAAATAAAAAGTGTTTTATATAGATCGAAAATGTTACACAAATAGTAGTATTTTATTTCGATGTCAAATAAGCACATTGTCCGATGTTTTGTGTTACTAAGATGAATTGTAACACAAGTTGGAAGTTTAATTTCCATCTATCACAGTTAAGATGTAGCGGAGTATCGCTACGTACCTGTTCACAGCGCTCGGGTTACCTAGTCGAATCCAGCTTCCATTCCGGCGCTCTGTCAATGTCCGTAGTATTCCCGCTTGACCGACCATTTATTTGGCCGGAATTCTAAATTTATTTCAAAGTGGTTTGGCGATGGCCTCCGTATTGCGCCATTGCTCCCAGAACAATTATACCATTTTCCGTTTTCGGAATCGATGCGGATGTATTTTGAGCGAAATGCAGCTGATTAAAACGATTTGTCGTACAACCAAAAAAACTTTTTATTTCATGTATTGATTTTTAAATCAAATACAGATTTTTTGAGTCTACTAAGTGTTATTTTATTAATAAAAACACTCAAAAAACCAATATTGTGAAAATTGTTTCGCCTTGTTTTGGCATTTTCAAACGAATGTCGTTTAAAAATTAAATGTAAGCAACAATCAAGAAAACACATTCGTTTGAAAATGCCATAACTAGGCGAAACAATTGTCACAATATAATTTTTATGTGTTTTTTATTAATTAAATACAACTAAGTAAACTCATAAAATCTGTGTTTGATTTAAAAATTAATACATCAATTAAAATAGAGTTCTACAAATACAAGAGACGAATATTACTTAAAAGAAGAAAACCTTGTACTTTTAAACAACTTTAAAAGTGATTTCTAATAACTACGTAAAATATGATTTGCTTATCTTCAACATTTCTATAGAAATGAAAAACATATTAGAATAAAATAATTGAAAAATATGAAAAACATATCTTCAGGCAAATATAGGAAAAAATATATTTATTTCAACTATGTTATAAATAAATATTTGGTCCTTAGAATATATTTTATACCAAAAGTTATAATGATTCTTCACTACTTAGAACTAAATAAAATGAGCTTTGACAGTTTGGAAAGTTCTTTCGTGTTTTGACAGTTAATCCTTGCCTCAACAGCCAGACACATTGATTTTATATTCAAAAAGCTTTTTGAAATTTTATTTTACGAAAAATATATATCGTTAAAATGCTTTGTGGAACAGATGGCGTATTGTAGAATATCGTAAAATATTTTTTTTAACAATCTTATATTTTCTTTATTACGCGTGAGTTTTTTTGTTAAATATCCTTTAAGGTTTTAATGATGTAAATGTTTTTTAAAGAAATACATTCGAAATTATGCCTATTTGCGATAATTTTCTTTTAGTTCTAAGAATCTCGTTTACAAATCCTAATGATTTTAGGTATTAATTTACGCATTGCAAATGGATTTAAGAATTTCTCTTAAATAAATTAAGAAAAAACTTCCTAGCAAACCATACAAATTGAAACAATTAAACCACTTTATGGTAACGTATATAAATCTACAAGTTACAAAATACAGAACCACATCAATCGAAACCTTATACTTATCTAAAAACATATACTTATACATTTGGTCAAAAAACTTTGATTATTTTTCAATTAAATTGTACAACCAGCTTTCATTATCTACAAAAAGTTTAAAAAAAGAAACAAAGAATGAAACAGCTATTCAAAAATGGATCATGGAAGTGGGTAGATCTCAAATATATCGCATGATTTGACCATGGCACACAATTTCATTTTATATAGTATAAACAATAAATGTTAATTACGTATGCCTCGGCACGGAGAATGTCAGTAAGGACATATTTTTGTTATTTGTAATTTGTAATTTGTAATTATATATATGATGAAATAAAAATAAATTAAATTAATTAATTAATTAAATATATACGACATTCGTTCATGGGTAAGACAACAGCAGTTCGGGTAATTTGCTCCCCTAATACTAAGCACGTGTTAATATTTGCTCCCCTCTTACACCCAACAATTAACTCCAAAATGAGATCCGAGAGAGGTAAGACCCTTGTTTCGGTTAAAAATCATGTATTAATTGATTCACCTAGCAAACATTTAGAGGGCCAATATACCCACATCTGACCTGATCCTTTGAAATTGAATGGCGCCCAATCGCGGTCAACTTCGTCCAAACCGGACATCCGGAATGGAGAGAAAGCTCCAGGGATTCAGTTTTCTTCCAACCTTTTTGCTTGTAAATCCTCGGATACTTAAATCACACATTTTATAAACTATATAGTGTATTGTCTAAAGGCTCGCTGATCTTTTCCTCAATGATTAAAGAAAACACTTGATTTATACCACTTGAGTTTTATTAAAGTTTACTTGTTTCGGAAGTTAAACTTCCATCATTCAGATCTTTTCCTCTATTATTTTATTTTTATTTTCGTATCATGTCTGGTTCCCCTGACGTCGACTATCACTTGAGAGTAATTGTCCTTATCTTAGGCAGCTCTAATCATCACATTATAAATAAGGATTTTCGTAATGTTGATTTGGCATTTAATTTGTAGAAATCCATTTTAATTTACAAAAACACACAAAAATAAAATTTGTGATAATTGCTTCATTCTATTATGACATTCTCAAACTACTGTGAAGATTGAATGGATTTAGGGTCCTTATATATCATATAAAATCATTTGTAAAATCTGTGTTTGATTTAAATATTTAATTAATAATATAAAAAACGGTCATTACCAATAAATCTTAAGGTAGTGTACCAAAATATTCTATTTGAAATTTAAGAAAATTTTAACCTTTTGAATAATTTCATTTTTTAAATGTTTCAAATTCAAGGTTTAGATAGATGTCAATAGATGTCTTTTTGAAAATTTTCTCAGGGTTGTGCATTTCGGTTGTTTGATGTTATTCTGAAATATTTTCAAATTCACGTTAAAGACGCGTGTTTTGAAATGAGATTTTCTGGGAAACAGTCGTCCTAACATCAGATGACGTTCATGAATTTTTCAAAGCTTTTGGCTGACAGCTTTCGTTAGTGTTTATTCAGTCCCCCGCCTAAACCATGTAGAGCGAGTATGTGGGATGTCATCTCAGAGCTGCAATGATGCATCTGAACAAAGAAAGCAATCTGTTTTTACAAAAATATATTTATGAAAAATTATATAAAATTTTATCATTTTACCAGTGATTTTCGCACTCATACTTATTTTAATATCACCTTGGACTGGGACAAGAAGCTTAGATCTGAACACCATTTCTTCTTGCAATTAACGATCAAGTTGTTTCGATATGATGCGGTACCCTATGCTTCGTTTTATGCAGTTGAAAGTTAGAAAAAATGAAGATTTATCTGAATATATAATTAGGTTTCTGAATATATTTTTTCAAACAATTTTTTCAATAGCCAAATCAGCAATTCTTTTGTTTGTTGTTAATATTGTTGTTGTTAAAACTATCCTGGAAATACTTATGTAATCATTCTTCTTAATTTATGTTTAAATATTCCCAACGACAGAAATTTTAAACCAAATTCTATATGGGTTTTATAGTTTGTTCAGTTTGAACAATCGACTTACCATGTAATAAAAAAGATAACTACTAAAATAAATATTTTGGAAATACCATTTTTATTCGAATCTGGAAAAATATTTTTTTTTACAAAATGTACGGTACTATCAAATAATTACAGAGAAATATGGTTTTGGCATTTATATTTTGGAATGCAGACAGTATTTTATTTATCATTTATCTTGAGACTGTAAGAACTTCAATAGTAATAGCGAATACTACGTGGCATTATCGGTTGCAGGAACATTTTGTGAATAAATTACCCTAAATTTTATCAATCACCCCACGAGCTCAATGAGTTAAGGATTATGTTAAGTGCCAGTTTAAGAAAAATATTCATATGAGAATTAAATATCATTTATGCTATATAAATGTTAACGCTGTTTTTTTTAGTACCGAATTATTCCGAGTGTAAGATATCCAAGTACGAGTGCTCCGATCCACCCACAGACTCGCTCGCATTGCGTGATGCATTATTTATTTCTGCAGTTCTGTATTGTCCTAAATAAATAATTCCGTATCATACAAGACAAAATGTCTGCAGGTGTGTCAGTTTCTGCCCCGCGTCATTACATATTAAAATCGATCTCGTATTTTTATCCGTCCATCGGCTGCATTGTATGTGAGTGATATAAGAAAATAATGTACATCGACGATGAAGTGAAAATAGCAGAAAGGCAATTGTGAAAGATGCAAAATAATAACCACTTTTGTGTCATTTTAGTCTGATTTTTACAAAAATAGGTTTTCATAATAATAATTATTTTGAATAACTTACGCTACGCCATTTTTGTAAAATTTTACCCCATATAATAAGTTGAAATGGTCTTGGTGTTTATGATGTATTTTTCATACATTATTTCCCCATTCTTTTTTTTCGTACTTACAAACAAGCTTCTTAGACAAAAACTTCACAAATTTTTCTTACAAAAATAAATATCACCAATGAAAGTATGTATATTGTTATTCATATAAAAACCCTCTTATATTAGCTATATCAAACAATTTTAAGAATTTAAATAATACTGTAATTTTATTTGGGCATATTTCGATTTTTGTGGTATTTTTTAAGAAGTAATTCATACCTCCATATTATTTTCAATTTACAATTCAGGTAAAACGTATATGTGCTAAATTTAGATCAGAGAGCTTGAATTTGTCAATATTCAGCTACCTCAAGGGCGTTTTTGGTGACAATATCAAATGTGAGTATATTTCGGGTGACTACAAGCTAAAAAATCATACGCATTCGATCCAAAAATTATCTGATGAAAACTGTATACATAATTCGTTCCTTTTACGTTTCCAGTATTGATATGCGCGTTGATTTATCGCTTAAACTGCTTTTTTCAGTTGTGAGAATAAATTCACTGACAAGAGTTGAAATAATTTAACAGCTGCATTTTAAATTTGTACTCGTGTGATGCCCACATTCAATTATTTATGATATCAATATGGATGATCTTCACCGTTATTTTATCCTTCAGGTAGGTACATTAATTTACATAACATGCGGGCTATAAGTGCACAAATAATTTTTTACGCGAGTTTTTTTTTACAAAAGTGTACTTTTTTGAGCAAACATAACCTTCTCTAACCTAACGATACTTAAACTAAACCAAACCAACCTTATTTTTATAAAACTAACAATAACGAGGCCCTTAAGCGCCCTTGAGGTAGTATTTTACGAAAATGGTGCTATGTAAATTATCCAAATTTATCATTATTATTTGTAACGAACTTATCATTAAATAATAAAATACGTACTCTAGTCTTGCAGCATCTGATTAATAAAGTTATATGTCGTATTTATAGCACGGAATAGGGTTTGACATACTCGTTCACAGTTTAAAATCTTATTTTTTATTCCAAAAATGTTGGAAACTGACATAAATTGTATTTAAACTTAGAAAAACACATAAAATAATAAAAAGTCGACAATTATGTGATAATAATTTCATAAAGTATCTGTTGAGCTTTAAAGTAAATGTTTTAGTGAAAACTATTTACTGATTTGTGTCGTCTTTTCTCGATACATTTCTTAAAATTTTCTATGAGAGTAATTAAAAAAAAATCTATGCACCTTAAATTTCCTGGTTTCTCAAAACATGTCCTCAAGTAGTATGTAATAACTTAAAATATAGGAAAATTTTGACAAAGACTCGTATGGAAATAATATTTTTTGCACGGGTTTACAAAAAATAATAATTTCTCCGTGCCTAGAAGTGAGTAATGTGGTAGCACTTTGTAGCTATCTCGCTGACAAGTTCTCACTGTGCAGATAATTAAACGTCAGTAAAGTAACATTTCCATTCGCTTTAATAGCTCACAAAAGTTTTATATTTCCGTAGACAACTCGTGGTTTAGTGAAAAGTTTGAATCTGTTTCAAACGCCAGTTTTCGTAGGTCAAAATTAGCAAATTAGCTTTTGAGACACGCTGATTTCAAATCAGAAAATGTATGCAAAAAGCAGGTTATCGCAATCTGCATATATATTTTAACATTAAAAATACACACTTACAAAATTCAAAAAAATGATCGCATTTAAAATATATTTTGAGGGATTTTTTATTGATATCTCACCAATGATAAAAGTATGAATTTGAGCTAGAAATTTGGAAGTCTGGACATTTATAGGGCTTACAACCCGTTATTGGTTGATTTAAGTAATCACTTTATACACTTTGTAACAACATTCACTATTCTGCACACAAATTACTGAATTTTTGAAGTTTAATTTTTGCCTCAAATCGAAATCTTTTCAATGAATTTTTTCTGCAATTGGTCAATAAAAATAGCGTTGTATTCATGCATTAACTAGGAAAAAAAGTTAAATTAAATATTCAGGTTCTAATACAGTATACAGATATACCACAAATGCTCCAGATATTTTCGCGTATATATTTATTTTTCCATGGTATCGTGAATTTTTATGTCTACAGGGTTAGAATTTAAATACATTTTTACTAAACACTTTTAATATAAACAGTTTTCCTATTCACATGATTTTTAAATATTATTTCTTCAAATCCAGATACGAAATTTTATATAGAAAATAGTCTGTTTTATGCCTTTTGGTCTTCGAATCACTAAAAACATACATATATATTTGCTGTTTCAACACCTTAGGCGTCGTCAGTTTGGTAATAAATAAACAGCCCAGGTGAGATCTGTAGGTGCTAGTAATATAAACCGCACTACCTAAACCAGACATCAAACTTGCACAGTAAACTCAGTGAGCTTCTTGTACTACCAGCATCCAAGTTCCCTAACGTGCTTGGTTTTATTGCCAAACCATTCCGAGTAGCCGTTTTCTCACAGCTATATGGAACATCATTCCAACTTGGAGTTCCGACATAAAGTAAAGATACCAGAAACTTGGAATGATTTATAGAGAAATAATGACACAGATTTTTTGGATTATATGATTTTGATCAGACAATCTATTTAATTCTGAAATATATAAATATGTATTTTATAGTGAAATACTGTCTCTGTTCGGGTAAAGTAAGGTTGAACAATGCCAATAATTGATTTTCCAGTCACTTCGTGGTAAAATATCTGTACTTTTTTTGTCGTTGATAAAATCAATATCTCTTTTACAACAGTGATATCATATTTTAAAAATTATTCGGTCATTATTATTGCTTTATTTTTTGTCATATATTTTTCATATCTTTAATTACTTTTAAAGTTATATATGTATTTAGTGATGTATGAACGAGTATTTTTTCTAACCACAACATTTCGTAATATTATATTCATCTCTCTGTGCCTCCATTATTTTATCTATTCCATTTTTCAATGAATTGTTTTTAATATCATTTATCGATTTGACAGTGTGGTATTTTTCAATCCATTTTTAATTTAAATTTTAACTGGTAAATACCACTTTTTCTAAAAATCTTATGTGACGCATGTTTCAATGCATTCATCATCATTATGAAACGCCCTAACATTTGTGAAACTAAGTCTAAATTTTCCATTGGGATGTTAAAGGAGGAATAGAAGGTAGTGGGTGTCGTTTTTATCAGTGGGAACACAGACTATAGGGGAGAAGAAATAAAGTTGTAAAATATTATAAAGATAACAATCATACAACAAACAAAACCAAAATTTCCTAAAATAGTGACATTTACTAAGTTAATTTCAGGCTAAGTAACTGCATGTTCAATTTAGAACTTACGTTACTTAAAGTTAATAAAACTTAATTAAGTATTGAAAATCACGATATACTACAATTAAGTAACTCCGACAAAATTTAACGGCCATTAGGATAAAATTTATGGTTGTATTTACTAAGATACGTTTTCGCTGTTTATACGTTTCTGTGAGATATTTCATGTTTTACTAGAAAAACGATGAATACTGTTATTTTTTAAAGAAAAATCATGTGAAATTATAATAAATTAATACAGAAGACAATTATGGAAGTAATTTTTTCAAAGAACTTAATTAACAAAACCATATTTTTATTTCATGTTCCCAATAAACAATAAAACTGTTTAAAAAAATTTTATTCAATATTTTGGAAAAAAAGTTTAATGAAAAAAAAATACATCCTTTGAATGACTTGCGATTCTGCAACACCAAGTAATTCTATTATTTATTTAATTGATATTTCTGAATTAAACATTTTAATATTTTCTCTACCGATGTATCAGTTGGAAAGATATTAAAAAATTTAATTGTAAAATATTTTTTTAATAAAAAAACATGAAACAACTAAAATCGTCTTTTATACTGTGAATTAGAAACTAAAAATTAAAAAATACAAAAATATTGATTGACATCCTTAAATAAAAGATGATAAGTAAGTATTTTGTTTAATTCCTCTTCCAAGCACAAGAGTTTAGTCTTTTTTTCACGAGCCACGATGTAACTATTTAGAATAAGATAATTTTGAAATGACTACATATTAAATTAAAGTGATATTTTTTATTTATTAAAAAAAGGCCATTACTTCACCCGATTTCACACTGTACATTATGGAACCATAATTTCTAAATTTTATTCAGTTGGTTATATTTTTTAAATGACATCTTGTCAAATAAATACAACTTTCACCACTAGTTTGAAATTAAATTTGACTGCGTAACTCAGTTGAATTTGAATAAAACAACGATTTCTAGGATTATACTAAATGCATATATGTGGACAAGTATTACCGAATCAAAATTCAATGAATTCCATCTACTTAAGGTACAAAAATTATGATTTTAATTAAATCTAGCGTATTTTAGAAAGTCATTAAATTTTATAGTCATATGAAATCAAAAAATGCGTAATTCGTATACATTAATGACGCTTAAATTACTATCCCGCTGTTTAAATTTCATCGGAAGTATCATAATGAAGTACGTGTTAATTCATATTTATTTATGCGGGAATGCATTAAAACATGTGTCACAATATATTTTAATAAATGGTGGTATTTACCAAGTAAAACTTAAATTTAAAATGGATTTAATACCATCCTGTTCTGGTACAAGAAGTGCAAAACTGATCTCCTTGCCTTGATAGAATCAACGATTATAATAACAGTATCGATATGATACAGTGCCCTATGCATCATTGGATACAAAAAATACTTAAAAGTCCAAGAGAAAAAAAAAACTTTTATTTGAATGTATTTCACGATTTCATGAAATGGTTTCATTCTCAATATTATTAATATTTAAAGCATTTACTTTGTGGTTAGTCATATTATCTTTTTTTTTTTTTACAAAAATGTAAGTTTTGTTACTCACAGTGAGTTATTATATACTAATATTACTAAAGATTTTGTAAAAAAAAAATAAGGAAAATGGTTTCATTTAAATTTTGAATTTCAATTTATTAATTTAAAGTGATTCGGGGTTTTGCTAGTCTTAATCATTTAGTCACATCAAAACTTGTCAAACACTGAGGGAGTTATGTTGCGACAGTCTTTACCGAAGCGTAATTTGTATTTCCCTAAAATAAGTGGCTTTTGATCAATTAACCAAACCAGTCACGCAAGGCCCAAATCCCAACTGACGCGAACTCGCCGACCCACCGACCCCCCAGACAAAAGGAAAAAACATTTACATTCAAAATGTTAAAAACCCCGAACTGAACTTAATTATTTTTACTTCGTGGTATTTTTCGTTTATTTTTCCCTCTAAAAATATGGGGATCGGGAGAAGGGGTTTGTTGGTAAAGTGTGGCGTGTGGCTACCCTGATTTATGTGTACGTCACTGGGTAAATCTACTCCCACAAAGTCATAATATGGATGTACGTGTACATATAGAGTTTAGACATGTATTTGTATGTACACCGACCACGTACTCGACCCCGTGACAAAGTTTAGGATGGGTGTACTTAAAGAAAATCAAACAAATTAGTAAGTCGCACTAGTAACATTATATTGATCTAATTTTTAAAGGTGTTCGTTTCATAAATGTTCCATAAGATCAAAATTATATGTTTTTGGTTAATACCACTTTTTCTTAAAATCTATTGTGCCATATGTTTCGAAGCATTCTGCATCATTTTCAAACACCGTAATACGTACCCGATACAAAATGGATCGAAATACGCGTCACAATACGTTTAAGAAATGGTAATTTTTACCAAGTAAAACTTATTTGTTGCTAAAAAAATTTATGTAAAAAAAAATGATATTCAGAATTTAACTTAAGTCTTCAAGAAATAAAAGTTAAATTAAAAATTTAATAAAATTATTATTTTAAAAAAAGTCTACTTTGGATACCTAAAGTTAACCGAAAAAATACGAGTAGATCTAAAATATTTTAACGATTTGGTCAAACGGTATAAAGCACTAATAATGCTTAAATTTCAAAAACATAGGTTTCACGAAAAAATATTAAATATATCAACTTTCTCCATTCAAAGGTAAACCAGGAATATTCTCTTTACATTGTCTAACTTCTACTTTAATTGTTATTCAAATTGATTAATCTATATTTTTCGTCGTGGTCGGCTGAGTTCTGTTTAATGTGAAGTGACAAATGGCATTCCGTTCTAATCACGGGAAGTGAATGCCATTAATTCGAAGTAATAATTGTGAAGATCATATGAAGGGCGACCAAAATACTCTAGATCCTCCTTAAAGATTAAAATAACACGCCCGTTGTAGAATTAATGCGTTTTAATGCTTAGGGTAAGTGGTAATGCGTTTTTTACAGCTCTGTGCGAGTAGATTTTTTCGTGATATGTCGAGATCATAGATGAGATATGCAGGGATACGTAATATTTGGTAAACGTAAATAACGAACGAGGGAACACATAAACTAATTTCATTAATATCTATCCAGATATTTTATTTATTGTTTCGGCATTAACTTTGTGGTAAGACATGTTACAATGATTAAAGAAAACACTTGTTTTATACCACTTGAGTGGTATAAAACAAGTGTTAACTTTAATCAGTGTAATATCTATCCTCCGCCTGTGTAGTGTGATGATCAGCACGCTCGGCTACCGTTCTGGAGGTCCCGGGTTCGATTCCTAAGGGGGGTAAAAATAAATATAAGTGATTTTTTCACTGTAATATTTATTCAATATTACCATGGACTGGTACCTGAAGCGGAGGGCTGATCACCTTTCCTTCATGTGTAAAACGATCATGATAACACTGCGTTTATAAGACACAGTGCCCTATGCACCATTGGGGTGCGGATAAGGGTTTTATTATTATTATTAATATCTATCCATTTTTTATTTAAGTTTAACTTGTTAAATACCACTGTTTATAGTATTTACCATGTAAAACTTAAATTAAAAGAATTAATACTTTTTATTCAAACAATTATATCATAGTTAAAAACGTATCCGTTAATTGATAAATTAAATTGTACGGTATTATTTTTTGCAACAACGATATCACATTAAAATAAACTGTAATATTTTATTATTTTAGCTGCATTTTTTTGTATTTTGGACTACCTTTAAAGTGTGGACACAAGTTAATTTAATGATATATTCATTTCTTGACCAGAACGATTTATAAAGTCATATTTCTTTCACTGTCCCCACCACTTGATTTTCATTATTTTTTATAAATCTATTTAATGATATGTAGTAACCTTGTGGTTATTTTCTACCCATTTTTTTAAATAATTTAATTTTGTTAAGTGAATACCACTTTTCCTTTAATCTATTGTTACACGTGTTTCGATCAAATCTTCATCACTATCAAACACTTTATGTACGACTTAGTCCAAAATTTACAGTTTTTCTTTTAGGACGTTGAATGATGAAACGGGTGTTCAAGCTGTTTCTCATTTTTCATAACGTGTTACAATAGATTTTATGAAAATGTGGTATTAACATAGAAAAAAAACAGTAAATTTTATCTAAAATATTTTGAAATGTGTGTACCAAATTTTGTTCACAAATCATGAATTCGCTCCAGTTTTTGAACGGAATTATTTATCTCAAGATTTTTTGAAATGGTGAATGTTGTAACATATTGTATAAAGTGACCACAAGACATGTCGTAAGCCCTTCATTTGCCCAGACTTCCATATTCAATGTATTTTTATTTATATCTCTTGCCCAAAACCGAAATTTATAAAAATATTTTACATTTTATTCGTGAAATTCTCAAGATGCTTTCCTACTCGTTAAGTATTAAATATAATACTTTATTCCGAATACGAAATCGATAAGCTAAAGCGTTGAATTTCCATTATCGTCCGACGGAAGTGTGGTTGAATAAACAAAATGTTCGCAGATAGCACACCTGCTGTACACTTACCAGAGTTTACCTTACTGCCGGGTGCATTGAGGTGCAATTCCTTTGCGAAATTATTACAGTACAAGAGCATATCGTATGGGCCGGGTATGGCCAGAATTCATTCTTGGATGGGCACTTAATTGTAGTTTCAGAATCGATTATGTCGCCCGTGCCTCGGGCTCAGTGAGCGATTATTAAGCCCGGAGAACACTGATCAAGAGCCATTTTACTTAACGCGTAATGGAATTTTGTGAAGGCACCTTGATCGGAACGAGCAGTGACTGGAAAATATAGCGACCCTGGACATATTAAGCGGAAACAATTAAATCGTTTTTTGACGTAGACGTGGATCATGCTGTTCGAAAGGACGATATTGGATATTTCCAACATGAAATAAACTTAAGTGTCCGATTTGAAATCAGGAGTGGTATAGAAATAATGGGGGTCATTAATTAATTCGGCAGTCACTTTGTGACATTATTATTTATTTTATATTAACGTTTTACTTGGTAAATACAACAAATTATTAAAATTTATTGTGACATGTACATTTCGCAACATTTTCGAACACCATATTAGTAAATGATGGGTAATGAAAGCGATGTGTTTGAAAATGATGCGGAATGCATCGAAATATGTGTCACGATAGATTTTAAGAAATTGTGCCATTTACTTTGTAAAACTTAAATTTAAATAAAAAAATTGGAATAGAGTATTGGAAATACGAAACAGGTAGTAGTGTCCATTATAATGCGCGTTTTATGTAATCTAAAGTAGAGGTGTACATATAAATAAATATTATCATTTTTATTATATTTAATATATTTATATATAGAATAAGTATTAAATATGTTTTTTTTATGTTTAAATTACTGTAAATTGTAAAGCGTACTGAAGAGTGATTTTTCACGAAAACATTGCTACATAAATTGTCCAATAAATAAATAAACAATTTCTTATACATCATTAGATGAAAATTGATTAATATTTATTTTGTCAGTTACTGGAATATTCACCCTACGAATGATAAATCAATATTATAGGTGACTTATTATTAAACGAATAGTATTATTGACGGTGAACGTTAAACAAGAGGATAAAGTGATAATTTAAACCAGCCAAAAGCCAGGTCGTAAGCTCTGAGATACTCAGACGTTCATCTTCCTTCATGGAAAAATGATAGATGTTTCATCTCGAGCTGAGACACCCATATGAATATTAATTTCAGTATAGGTATTAATAATTAAGCAACGTTTTACGAGATTCAAAAGATTTATGTTATGCATCGTGAAATTAGTTATTCTAGAAACATATTTTAGTTTATTACAAATCTCTCACGACGCTACCAAAATATTAATATTGAAAATGTTTCCGAAAGATGATAAAATTAAATTGAATGTACGTTTACGATGCAAGCAGCTGTAACGAATAGTTCTGTGAATTTTATCTCTATTTAACGCTTTCCTTGTCCTCACTCATCGCCTCGATTACAGTTCCACGTCCCTTCTAGATATTCTCATTTCATTATACGCTCGACTTGACCGAAAGTCTTACGTCACTGTATTAATTTTCATATCTGACTTTACAACATTTAAAATAAGATTTTTAATATTAGCACTTAATTTAAAAAAATATATATTTGTATATATTTGGCAATTTTACAGATCAGTTACGTCACGTAAATCACATATACGAGTTCACAACATTTAGAGTGTGTCTAAATACTTGTTCACATTTTTGTCTTTAATCGACTCGGCAGTCACTTTATAGTAAAATGTATCCGTTTTTAATTTACGTTTTATTTTACCAATATTTCTGAAAATCTATTGTGACACGTGTTTCGATGCATTTCGCATCATTTCATATGGTTTATGAAAATGATGAATTCTTCGAAACACGTATTACAATCGATTTTAAGAAATAGTGGTATTTACTAAGAGAAACGTGAAATAAAATCAAATCTGGGTTTTATGCACGTAAAAGAGTTATTTTAACATTGTTTTTGACATCTCAATATGAGAGTCT